>NW_007733251.1:52611-114642 GCF_000696425.1 Galeopterus variegatus
CCAATCCAAGAGCATGGGATATCTTTCTATCTTCTTGTATCCTCTCTAATTTCTCTCAGGAGTGGTTTGTAGTTCTCATTATAGAGATTTTTCACATCCTTGGTTAACTCAATTCCTAAGTATTTTATTTTTTTGGTGGCTATTGTAAATGGGCAGGCTGTCAAGACATGACTTTACATCACTGTCATACAGAATGTTCATCTGGTCAATGCAGGCGTTGTGTTGACTGTGAGGATCATATCGCAGCTATCTTTCTCGCCCATTGAGAAACCGAGTGGATTAAGCTAAGCCTGGTTTTCTCTCTCACTGGGCATCCTGCATAAAGCCTCATGATCCATCTAAGAACTTTCAACATCTCTCTCAGATCCCAAATTCAGTGAAATACCTGGAAACTGGAGTGATCTCCTCATTCAACTCTATTCACAAGCGATCTAAATTGCCATCCTTCCAATCCCATTACCTTTGCAGAAATTAAATTAGTAAGAAATGCTGAGCGGACTCTACCATAGTCAATGAGGGGTGAACAGGAACAGATACAACCTGAGTGTGAAGTCCAGAAACATTTATTTAGTGCATAGTTTCTTCTTATCACCTTCACTAAGTCCTCCTTCCAGAAGACTTTTGAGTGGTTCTTCAGATATGGTCCTCAGACCAGCAGCATCAGCATCACATAGAAATGCAAATGCTTGGGTCCCACCCAGGACCTACAGAATCAGAATCCTTGGGGTTGGGACTCCCCAGCCTCTGTGTGACTCTAATTCACCCTGAAGTCGAACTACTGATTTAGAGAAATACACCTTTGTAAGATGGCTAGAAGCAAATCTATCCATTGTCTGGGCCTTTTCAGATGGTTTCTCTTTTTTGAGGCAGTATTTTGCCACCAAGATATCTTTTTAACAGCAAACTAACCCCGTGGGACTTAAAAAAAAATTCATGTGAAATTTGCTTATTTATCCATGTTTTTCTGGATACTCAGTTAATCATGCCTAATTCAAATTTAGAGTGAATTCAAATCCATAGTGAATTCATCATGGCCAATTCCCATTTTTTGAGTTTAAACACATCCCAGAGAAATCTTTACATAACTCATCTTTTTTTTTCTCTGACAATTAAACATTCACCCATTATTCCTGTGATTAATCCAACCTATTTCCCATCCTTGGAGGACATAAAAAAACAAAATCAAATTAAAGAAAAAAATGATGGGAAAATATCACAGACCACATACATACTATGCACTGTACAGTCCAAGGATCAGATATATTTTTCTAGGCTCCTCCATGGAATTTCTTATCTGCCAGTTGTTTTACATGTTTATGTGTAATATACAAAAATCAAGTATTTAGTCATTACATGGTTCAGCCTTGATCACAGTACTAGAGTTATTTGAAGAAGAATCTTATCAATGAGATCAGTAATCCCATATCTCCGATGAGGAAAACAGGCACTGAAAGGTTAACTGGACGTAAATATTAGCCCAATTCTCTCTTGGTTAGCACCAAATGAAAATTCCTTTAAGTCATATTTCCAACTCACATACATGTGTACATTAGATAAATTATAATAGACTCCCTCCCTCCTATTTGTGGAAAAATTAAGAGTATTCATGTGCACAGTATGAGATTTGAGTGTAATCATTATTATTTACCAGTATTTATTAAGGAGCAAGAGAGGACAAAGCACTCACCTTTAGTTTACAGGAGTCACAAAGGAAGTAAGGGTTTTCATTTGTGGTCTGGAAGAAGCTAGTGGAAATGGGGGCAAATGCAAATGAAACGTGTATGTATGTGAAATACACATATGAAATCTATATATACACAAGTGATAAGCAAATAAACAAAGACACATAGGCTTGAGTGGCAGAGAGGGGTAGTGCTTGCCAAATATTCCATGTCGTTCCCACATTCCCCAGCCTTCCTTGCAGTTAGATTGTGTGATTAGTTCTAATCAACTGTGTGCAAAGGCCAAGGCAGCAAAGATCCAGGTTGTCTTCTCCATCCCTCTCTTCCCCTGCTGTAGTGGTCTTGGGGGACAGTATTCCAGATGGTATGTCTACATAAGGGAGGAGTGCCGACCAACCCACATAGGACTTGACCCGAGACAGGAATAAAACATTATTGTATCAAGCCTTTGAGATGCAGGGATTTGTCTATTGCAGCACCTGATGTTAATTGCCTTGGCTAATGCAACCTGGCCATGGGAAGCTGTGCTATGCACTTGTGTTCCTCTTCCAGCTCACACATCTCTCATCAGGAACACCCTCTACCCGCTGCCTGTCCGTGTAACTGAATCCTGATCTTTTAGGACCTAAGCCAAATGCAAAGTCATTCATTCATTCATTCAATAAATACTTTTGCATATCTAGTATGTGTAAGTTATGCATTTACTCTTGAGGATTCAACTAAGACAGACCTATGCCCTGATTTCACAGAGCTTACCCTATAGCAGGGAAGAAAGAAAATCTAACAAGTAATTATAATCCAGCCCCCAAGCAGAAGTAATTTCTTCCTCCCCTGAGCTTTGGCATGCCCTCTTACATGCTTAGCATGTTCTAACCTCTATTACTATTATTATTAGTGTACATTGTCTCCCTTTCTCACCAGGTGGCAAACTCTTTGATGGTAGAGATTTTATCTTATTTATCTACGAATCTTCCACAGATTTCTGTACATAGGAGATTTTCTGTAAATAGTTACCAATGATACATGTGGAGTCATGTGTTATACATGTGAAAGCAATTACTAGAATTATTTCTGAAAATTAGAATTAGTTGGAGGTGCGTCAAGGAAAGCTTTATGATGACTTTTCAGGAGCATCTGATTGTGCTCTAACAACTCGCAATTAAATATTTTCCTCTGGTGTGCCCTGCACATAGAAAGCACTCCATAAATGTGTTGAATGAATAAACTGAATGAATGGGTTTCCCCACTTTCTTGTTGATCAATAGCTCTCCTGAGTGAGTGAATTTCTACCCTAAGGTACCTTTAGTAATTGAATAAGGAGACATGCCATGCATTGTCTATTAGTAATAGGGGAAAATAGAGACATTTCCAAGCCCACAAAGCAGCAGGAATATTTGATTTTTTTTCTTTTTAACTTGTTGAAAAATCAATAGGCCTATATTGTTTCTGGTCATTTAAACTAAATCAAGTGTAATTTTCTTTATAAATTTGAACTCATTTGGCAAAGTTAAGAGGGATCTTATTTAACATTTACTAAGTTTGTATAAAGTATGAATGGTGGTTTTCTTAAGATTCTGCTAACTTAAAACATTTTTCCAGAACTGAAAGGAAGCATGTAGACTTTCATAGTAACTTACTGAGTTCAATTTTCCAAAGCTTATATCTTTCTTAAAGAGAAAATTGAAGATTAAAAGAAAATGAGGTTATTGTATTTTTATACTAAATTTAATTTCATTTTAGGAAAACAGGTTGCTAAAATTTTTTATTGAAAATTATAAAACAATTGAGGAAAATGTATTTACTTTGTTTCCCACCATGTCTCATTTTTTCCATTGAGGACTAGTGAGGACATGCCATCATTTTGTGTCTGTTATATTTTCTTATATCCTTTTTTGTTGTTGTTCAAGCCCTAATTTGATATTCTACATGCAGTTTTTAACCACTAGATAATAATATCGTGTTGGGTATTGGCTAAGCAGCATGTATTGATTTATATTTCTAAGCACTGATGTTTTTGTCTTTGAAGCATTATTTACTCTGCATCTTAAATTTCTGTAAGTAGTGATTATTATTATGGTTGGATATGTTCTCATGTAAAAATAAGAGATTACTCTTACTCTGTAAAACTACTTATTCAATAAATATCAAATAAAAACTGCTGTTTCAATAAGAAATAAAAGGCTCAGACAAAGCAGAAAGTTTAACCTGGCGTGATGAAGCAAATGTAAGTTACATTAAAGAGAATACAGAGTAATAGTAGTAACATATGCTAATGACCTGCACCTTTTAATTAATGAAGTTGTTTACCGGGCTCCAGACAGCCAGGCAGGAGTCTCTCTTATTATGTTGGAGGTGTACAATCTTGCAAATTTAATGTTGTTAAGTGTGGAGCGAATCCAGTGATCTCCATGTAATTCACAGGAGCCTTTCCAAGCCTGAAGATTCATTTTAATTGCAGATGGTAATAGGATGTGTATTTTGTCCTTGTTCACCCTGTCTTTTATGTTGCTTGATTTTTACATCACTGTTAAAATTGACATTTGTGGTGTTGACTTTGGTCATTTTCAATGATGTGACATGGAATGAATTAGAACTATCCTGGGTACACGTGCAGAAGGCAGGTCAGATCTTTCAAAACACTTATTTCAATAAGTAAAGGGATTAAAATGAGTTGTTTTTCCTCCTGAAGAGGTCCTGAAATGGGCTTAATGGAACACAAATGATTCAATTCAAATCGATATAAAATAACTTATTGGGCATCTACTGTTTTTCAGGTGTTTGAGGAATGAGTGGATTGGTAAGGAGTCTGGTTGACAAAAACCAGGTATTTTAGTTTAGTAAAGTAGATCACAGAATCCCAGAATCTTAAAGCTGGAAAGAACCTTAGACAGCTAAACAGATCGATGATGTACAGATGAAAGCAGAGGCCGTAGTGAAATGACGACACGTGCTCAAGGTCAAAGCTAGAAACTCAGCTTGCACCGAAGTCTCAGGCCTACTCCAAGCCCAGGGATCTTTCCACATGTCAGTCCTCCTCCTTCCAGGTCTTCAGTGAAATCTGTCTTGTGTGAAGTCACCATCCGACTGTGTCTCAAACGCTCTGCTAATAGGCATGGCTGACAATGGGTACTGCTTAATGGAATATTACACAGCCATCAAAGACGATGTGTATGAAGATTGTAATAACACAGAAAAAAGGCCAGGGGGAAGAAGTAGAAAATAAAGCTGTGTATGTAGCATAATAATGATTTTTTAAAAGTCTTTAAATAGAAAAAAAAAGAGTGGAGAAAAAGAAAGTTGTTTGCAGTTAGATTTGAATGGTGAGCCTAGCAAAAAATGTTTTTCCTTATTACTTTCCAATATTTTAAAACTTTATAAGCATACACAATTTTAAAGTGGAAAAGTAGAAACAACTGCCCTGCTATGTTTAAAGACATTAAAGGCAAAGCCGTTTTGCGATGGATCTGAAGACGTTTCTGGAACGGAATAAACATTCAAACACAAAGACAGGCAAACCATCCACTGGAGACGTTGGGGTGTGGGCGCTGGCCGTGCTCTCTGAGCTTCCTTTCCCAGGGAGACTGGATGGGACGTGTCAGTCAGGCCAAGGGAGCAGCAGAGCTCTCCCCACCCAGCATCAGCCTGAGCCATGGAAGAGAGGAGCGAGAAAGGCTCAAAGGAGGGGACCTCTCTCTGATAGGAGCGACTGATAACAAGGATCCTCTCCCAGCACCAGGGAGCAGACCTGAGCAACCAGCTCTGCTCCAGTGTGCACATCACGGAAGGTTCCTGACCCTAAGAGATGAGAGGGAGCCTAAGTGAAATGGGAAAACCCTGTGCTTCCTCGTACCCTTCTCAGTTACTCCTTTAAACCTTCATCACGAAGCATCTATGAACTTGCACCGTTCCTCTTCCTGGACCTCTCCTTTTGGTCAATTCAGTGGATTCCTACTGGCCTCTCAGTTGTCCCACATGCTCTCCTAGAGGTGGGAGCTAAAGCTTCTTTTTAACAACTTTATTGAGGCATAGAAATAAACTGCAGATATTAATGAAATACACATTTCGAACAGTGTTGGCAGATTTACACACCCATGAAACCACAACTGCTAATAAGATGCTAACATTTTCGTCAGTCTGGAGTGTCTTTGTGCCCCTCCCTGACAGCTCCCTTCAAGCTCGTCCCCCACCCCCAGGCAAACATCCATCTGATTTGTCACTATAGTTAGTTCTCATTTTCTACAAATTTATACAAATGGAGTTATACAGTATGTACTTTTCTGTGTCTGGTCTCCTTAACTCAGAATAATGACTTTGATATTCACTTAAGTTGTAAAGGGTATCAGTAGATGGTTTCTTCTATTGATAATCAGTATTCCATTATATGGACCTATAACATGTTGTTTATCAATTCACCTGTTGATAGTCATTGGAGTTGTTTCCATTCTGAGGGTATCACAAATGAAGCCACTGTGAAAATTCAGTGTATGTCTTTGCATGGACGAATCTTTTCATTTCTCTTGGATAAATACCTAGGAGTGGAATGGCTAGGTTACATGGTAGGTGTACATTTATCTTTTTAAAATACCAAACTATTGTATGTTTTCCATACTCACAGTAGTGCCTGAGAGCTCCAGTTGCTACACAGCCTTGCCATCACTTGGTATATTCAGTCTTTAATTCAACCACTCTGATGGGTCCATGTAGATATTTCATTTTGGGACACGCCTCTGCATCCCATCCCTGTCTCCCCGTGAAAACAAGGCCAGCAAAGCACTCCCTGCACCCTCACTCTAGCTTCTTAAGAGGATGGTTTTCTTTTCTCTGTGTTTGAGTGTTTATTCCAATCCAGAAACACCTCTAGACCCACTGCAAAAGGGCTTTGCATCTGCCTGAAAATGATCCTTCAAGCTCCTTTCTAGAGCTTCCTCTTCTGTCCTGATCATAAAGCAATCCAGCAATCACTGAATAATTACTCTTTGAGTTTCCTAGGCCTGCTGTAACAAAGTACCACAAATCTGGTGGCTTAAAACAACAGAAATTTATTCTCTCACATTTCTGGAGCTCAGAAGTCTGAGGTCACAATGTTGGCAGGGTTGGTTCCTTCTGGAGGTTCTGAGGGAGAATCTGTTCAGTGCCCTCTCTAGCTTCTTCTGATGGCTGCCAGCAATTCTTGACATTTCTTGGCTTATGCCCACATCCCTCCAATCCTGCCTCTGTCTTCACATTGACTTCTCCTCCATGTGTGTCTTCTCTGTGTGTCTGTCTCAAACATTTCCCTCTGCCTCTCTTATAAAGACAATTGTCATTGGATTTAGGGTTTACCTGAATAATCCAGGATTATCTCGTCTCCAGATCTTTAATCGCATCTGCAAAGTCCTTTTTTCCAGATAAGGTAACACTCACAGATTCCAGGGATTTGACATGGATATCTTTTTGAGGGGGTATCATTTTTGACCTACCACACTTGCTAAGAACTAGGTACAACACTATACATCTATGTTGACTATCTGATTTCCTCATAAAAACCCTTTAAGGCATTATTCCTATTTTGCAGGTAATATAGGCTTAAAGAAATATCTTGTCAAAGTCTAGTGCTAGTTAGAGGTAGGACTGTTAATCAAATCCAGTTTTTCCTTTTTCCCATAGTGTTCTTTGCTTCTCTGTCATGGAGATTTTTAAATTTTCAAAATGTTGAAAGTTTATTAAATGGGTTCTTCGATTAGATCTACCAATTTCATTTAATTATAGAAAGTTCTAAGGTGATGTTTGAGTCTGTTGCTTTTGAAGAATGACTGAAGCCCATTTCACCCTCTGAACTAACATCTTGGGGTATTAGTTCCTCAAGTAACCCTTTTACACAGAATCTTGAGGAATCCCAAGATTCTCTACCAAACCTGTGCCTTCATGCTGTCTATCATTTTCCTTGGAAGTCATCTAAAGTAGATTAATTCCATTCAATGATTAGAAAAGACCCTCAAGATTTTTCAGTGCCCAAGCCTCGTTTTAGACTTAACCCACCAAGTCTCTGGAAACTGACATCTGGATGATCAGCTCATTTACTCACTACCTTAAATTCCACAGGTCTGAATGAATGAATGAGTTTATTTTATAGCTCTGCCTACTTTCCCTGCTTCTTTTGATCAATCTTCATCCAGGTGCTTTCTGAAGAGAGAGATCTACCAGCCCCTTACCTGTAGAAAGTTACATATCAAAAATATATCACCAAAAACTTCACATGCAGAGACAAACTGAAAGACATCATTTCCATCAAAGGAATATGGAGTCAATAGTAATTTTCCTCCTTTTATTAAGAGAGGCATATTATTTCCTTCCTTTGCATAATTAGAAGTGGCTAGGTGAATTTCATCTGATTTTCTTTCTCTACAAATTGCCTAGGGATTAAAAGCAAGCATGGAAAGATTTATTCCCAACATAAATATCTGGGAGACAGTTATGGCACCATAATATTTGCTCCTTTGAACACAGTAATTAAGGAATTTAGATACCTATGTTGATATACTTCAAATGCTCATTTAGGATATCTTATTTAGTGCTCCTTATTTGTCAGTGCTTTTCCCACAAACTGGGTGCTGTAGAATATGAGTCTGCTGGGCTTTCTTGTACTTGAGGTATCATTAGGATTTCTCTTACCTGACACAATTTAGCTGAGAAATTCCCACTTTTCAGGCTTTTCTGCAAAAAACATAAGATGGGCAGTGTTTACTGTTTTGCTTTCTTGAAATTATATCAGAGTCTGTTTGCATATTTTCTGTAGATAATTAGGGTTTACTCAAAGCATTCAATTTTTATCTGTGTAGTTCACACTCTTTAGGAAGACAGGAAGAAAAATTTGGCATGATCACCCAGTAATCTCTGATTCTTCCAAATTGAAGTCTTTTCTGCAAAGTACCGGCTCTGTGGCTCACTTGGGAGAGTGCGGTTCTGATGGTGCTGAGGCCGCGGGTTCAGATCCTATATAGGGATGGCTGGTGCACTCACTGGCTGAGCGTGTTGCGGACGACACCGAGCCACAGGTTGCAATCCCTTTACCGGTCAAAAAAAAGAAAGTAATAAGTCATAATCAAATCAAATGCCTGAATTTGGGTCCTGCGCAATGGAAGAAGAGGTCCCTGAGAGGGCCCTTCTGGGGAATATGAAAAGCTCCCAAGTTAAGAATGTGTCATGGATCTGTTCTCTGCCTGGTCGCATAGCAGAATGGGCTGAGAGGTCCTGGGTGGTATCATACCATCTCATTCCCCACTGCTGCTCCAAAGAATGTGAGCTGGTTTCTGAAAACAATAGCTCCCTGGGGAACTATTAATTGAAAGCATTGTACGACTTCATATTTTCCAAAAAGAACTCAGCAGGGAAGTTTAAAAATTTTCCCCTCTGGATTTGCTAAGAGAGGGCAGTCCTCACCTGTCTGAATGGTCGGGTAATCAGTCACAGAAACGTTGAATGGAGATTTGCCAAGAGATTGTGCATTGTAACTCTGTTGTCAAATGCCCAGTAAGTAGAGGGTGTGGCCTGGAGAAAAGTTTGAACATAATAATTTTCCTTTCAATCATCATAATAAGTACAGTTCCTACAGTCAGTTGATTTGGGTTGTTTGGGCCATTGCAGAACTGACCAGAATGCCACATACTTGACCTGATTTAGTTGTTATGAAGGCCAAAAGCAATGGAAAGCCACTAACATTTCAGAGACCAGTGATTTTGGCCATATTTATGACTAAATCAGATGCTTGTGAAGGGTTCTGAATAACTGTGAGGGCATCAGACTTTATAATGCCCAGAAGTTGCCAATTAATTGGGCAAGTTAGTACAGTTACAGCCTGAGTTGATCACAAACTATGGACATTTCTCCACTTTCTTTGACTGTTAAGGGTGTCAGCCAGCATCGATTGGGCACCCATTTTGGCAAAACATATTGCTTCCAGGGAACAATAAATATCTGCAAAATGTGATCTTTGCCCTAGGGGATATCATGGTCTGCATGAGGGATGCTCTATTATCTCATTGATGCAGCTCAAATGAAGAACAAAATATAGGGCAGGGAGATCTTTCTCTGGGGGTCCTGAAGGGGAAGGAGTTGGAGAGCTAGCCTAAGGGCTCCCAGCCTCCTGTTGATGTCATGGATGGAATGAAGGGATCAGAGTGCCCAGAGAGGAGCAGAACAGGAGGCAGAATAATGGTACATGGTAAGAACATGTTTGCCAAATAATCATAATACCAAACTGCAATCATAATACCACTGCAATATGACTCCTTCAGTAAATGTCAAAACTCCCACTCAAACTTATTTAAACAGAAAAGCTATTGGGGGTGATGGGGAGGAGTTTCCTAATGCTCCTAAGAAGCTCAGAGCTACATGCAGGCTTTGCTGGATACAGGTACTCGGCTGATATACTCAGGTTGCTGTCTGTCTCATCTCTTGAAGTTGAACATAACTTTTATTAACATATTTTGGGTGTTCTATAACACAGATTCTTAGAGCTGTAAGAGACTTTAGAGATTACCTGGCAACCACTCCAAGTTCCTCTTTGTGTGTTTCCCCTAAAAAGCATAAGCTAAGCATGTCTCACTGGATCAACTTTGGGTGATGTCCTATTTCTGTACCAATCATTTGGGCAGGAGAGATTAAATATTTTAATTGGTCAGGATTGATCACATGCTACCTCCTATCCTCCCATCCTCCTCCCCCCATGTCCCGGGTAGTTTTGAATGGAAAATAAAAATATGGTCTGTGGCCAGAAAAAGGGATCCAAGGCCAAAATAGATAAATAAGTCTCTACTACAAATACCATGCATTGTGTATTTACTGTGTGTTAGGAACCATGCAAAGAATTTTAGAAGTTATAAACCATTTTATCTGTCCAATGATCCCATGAAGGTGGAGTGATATTCAAAATATTAACATAAAACAAAGTGGGAGGATCCCTGCAGACCTGAAGTAGGATCCTTTAGACCTACCCTGCAGCAGGCATTAATCCCTTGTTTGCCAGCTCATGGGCACTTCCAGGGAAGAAAGTTCTTGTGGGAGAGGCCAGGGCAGTTGGGTGGTGAAAAAGCACTTGCGGGGCTTAAGGCAGGAGGGCTCTATGAACTCATTCAGAAGTAATTCAGTGTTTTCTAACAGCTGGCAGAGCCGTACTCATGCATACAAGCTACTTGACAGCCAGAGAATTAGGGACTATCCCTAGTTTACAAATGAGGAAACCATATCTCACAGAGGTTTAGTATCTTATCCAAGGTCACATTAGTAAACTGTGGAACTGTAATACGAAACCAGGTCTATCTGATTCTAAAATCTAGACCCTACAAAAAATTTGATTAATCCGGAGATCCTCCATTTATTTTAACATGTCCTTGTATATCCATGTTTTGCCCTTAAATGAGAAAGAAGAGGCTTACTTGAAGACCAACGTGCCCTCAATGCTTTTTACGAGTAAGAGAACTCATGAAGATGCCCAGGATCCTAAACCTCCACCTTTCTATCACAGTCTATCATCATGATTACTATTCCATCAAATGTTAATAAGGTATCCACATGTTCAATATCTGATTCTAAGGATAATAAGACACAAAATTAATGGTTAAATGCTGGTCTTTTCTTACACCATTTCAGCTACAACCTAAACTCTGCTGCAAGAATTCAAAGGAAGAAATTATTTTATTAGGGTTAAGTTCAGCGAGATGGAGAAGAGAAAGAGACCCGTAACAATTAGAAAAGTCAAAAGTGCTTTGGGCATATTTTAGGAGTTAAGAATCATTTGCAATGTTTCTGAAAAGTTGATTCTTGAATATGACACTCCCACCCCTCACCTAATTGTGAATTTCTCCATAGCAAGTATAAGCATTAGGGAAAATGAAGCTGGTATTTCTGCTGCTTTTGACATTGAGAATGATTGAATTCCTCCCCTAACAGTGTAGCCGTTACGGAGAAGTGTGCATGAGCAAAATAATGTCCTTAGATTAGAGTGATAGGGGGGAGACAGGTACCAAAAAAACCCCAAACAAGAACTATAACAAATTGTTAGCATTTGCTAAATGTAAAGGGGTTTTGCATGTTGGTCTTTGAAGTCACATTGCCTGGGTTAGAATCCCTCCTTCACCACTTACTGACTATGTGAACTTGAACCTGCCACTTAAACATGCTGGCATTTAGTTTCGTAATCTCTGATATGGGGCCATAGCAGTATCTCCCTCATATGGTTGTGGTGAGGATTATTAAAACAATCCTTGTAAAGTGCTTAGCATAATATCTGGCATATTCTGTACCAAATGCTCTGAGAGTGATCATAGAGCAGGGAAATGTTAATCAGACCACAGAACCAGAAGTGGCTTCTTGGAGGAAATTTTTCCTCTAATGAGTTTTGAAGGATAAATAAGAATTGAATGGATGAATGAGGAGGAATGATTAAGGTAAGAAGTGTTAGGTAAGAAAGCATCAGTAAAGTCAGGTAACTAGTGTTAAGGCAAGAAGGCAAAGGATGCCACAATGTTATCAGGATGCTGGCTAGAATGAAAGGAGTGACATGAGAGAGAGAGACTGTGTCATGGGTTCTGGAGAGTGAAGAAAATCTTTGCTGCCTCATTTCCATCAGAGAAAAAAGGCAGACTCTACAAAGATGCTGGAGTGTGGGATACTCCCATGAGGGTGAGACCTAGAGACCAGCAACAATAGAAAGTTTTTACAGCCATTGGGCTGAAGTGACAAGGGCCAGAGAGAGTGTTTGGTGCCCAATGAGCGCTGCAGTGAGGAAGAGGATCTGGAGGGTGGACACAGTGAATACCAGAGATGCTTCCAGGGAAGTAGAAGCAGCAAAGGAAAAGGAAGCCAAACCTCCACCTCCCACTTCTCCGGCCCACCAGTCTCCTGCTGATGCCTCCCACGGGCCAAACCACCTGGAAGCCAGCCTCTAAGCAGCCTAGGTTGGTTTCCTTCCCAGCAGGAGAGAGAAGAACAGAGAGTGGAGGAGCTGGAAGGGTCACGTGGAGAATAACTGACACAGGTGTCAAGATCATTAACTATCTTATGGTGTGCTTGGTCCTTTTGAAGACTTCTCACTATGACTTGACTCCATGTGACTTCTTATTTGTGGTCAATCCAGAGGGTGTTGGGCTTTGGATCAAAAGTGGGTAGAGATGGCCAGGAATTTGATCCTATATAAGGCAATGTATAGGGCCAAGTCACCATTTGAAACGGGGACTGGAAAAGGAGAGGGAAAAAGCTAAAAAATTTGTATTATCTGCCTGTGGTCATAACTTATATAAAGCTTGGTACCTTCTGTGGCAGTCAAAAGTTGATACATTTTCAAAACCAGAACATGAACCAACCCTCCTTTCTCCCCTACCCCAGCTCCATGTGTATATTTTCCCTAGCTTGAATGTCAGTGCCTACCCCAACATCATAAGAACCCAGGCCACCAACATAAGACCTATTTATGGATTAAAAGTCTTGTGAGTAAGGGGTGAAGTTAACCACCAAACTGCTAGAGAGTTGTATTTAGTTCAGAGAGAGGAGAAAGTCCAGTGGAGATGACCCTCTAAACTATCTCCACGAAGTGCACGAGGTGAGCTGGTGCTCAGAACGTCAGCCGAGATTCTCAGCAATTGGGAGAGGAATTCACTCCAGGCAAAAAGAAAAGTATGGACCTATCTACAAACAACTTTTCAATGAGTATAATAAAATTTATCAAGGAGATAAAGGAAATATTATTCATTAAAAAAACACATGAAAGCATGCAGGAGTAAAAAAAAGAGTATATAAAAAAGAAGAAAAATCTTGGAAATAAAAGTCAATGTAATAAAAAATTGTATTAAACTCTAGACTGGATTAAATCAACTAATCCCAAGAAGAATACAGACAGAATTTAGCACAGAAATAAAGAGATGAAAATACACTGAGGGCACACATGCAAGATAGATTGAGATGCTTTACTATAGGCCTAAAAGGAGTAAGAGAAGTAGGCATTGCTCTCAAGAGCAGCAGAGCAACAGTATTCAAAAGAATGATGGTTGAAAAATTTTTAGCATTGATGAAAGATATGACTTTCCAGACTTAGAAAGCATAATCCTTAGCAGGGTCAAATAAAAAATGAATCCACATTTTAAAATATTATAACACAATCGTATACCATCAAAGACAAGAATTATAAAAGCTATCATGAAGAAAAGATAGATTACCTACAAAGTAAAAATAATTAAAATTAGAGTGGGCTTTTCATTAAGAAGAACAGATGCCAGGAGACAATAAAGTAATATCTTCTAAATGATGAGGGAAAATAACTGCCATATAAGAATTCTATACCCAGCTAAACAATCATTAACAGTGATGGTGGTGGGGGAAGGCAAAAGCCTTTTAATCTCCAGGTATGCAACAACTAAGAAAGTATGCTACCTGTCTTAGTCTGCCCAGGCTGCTATAACAAAATTCCATAGACTGGATGGCTTAAACAACAGATATTTATTTCTCACAGTTCTGGAGGCTGAGAAGTCCAAGATCAAGGTACCTGCTGATTTGGTTCCTGGTGAAGGCCCACTTCCTGCTTTACCAATGGTCATTTTGTTGCTGTGTTGTCACGTGGTGGGGAGAGAGAGAGAGTGAGTGAGCATGCACAAGTGAGCGTGCACAGACTTCCTGGTCTCTTTTGCTTCTTCTTATAAGGACACCAATCCCCCCATTAAGACCCCACCTTCATGACTTCATATGAATCTAATTACCTCCCAAAGGCCTCACTTCCTAATACCATCACATTGGGGATTAGGTCTTCAACATATTTATTTTGGGGGGATGCAAACAATCAGCCCATACGGCAACCCCTGTATCCTCAATAGAAGAATGTAAATACAGTACTTTACAGGAAGAAAAATATGTCCAGGATGAAGAAGTGAGGTGAGAAACAATGATTAAGCCCAGAACTTGAGTAATGTATATTGGTAAAAGCTGATAAATATTCACTGATAAGTTTAACTAATTTCTGCAAAATAAAAATAAAAAATTCCATTGTGCTTTTTAAAAGGTGGAGCTTTTAATAATGAGACAATAAAAATCATCTTTATTTTATATCTAATTGATGCTAAAATTTAATTAGCCATTGCCTGATGTTTTTCATGGCAGCTGTAATTTCTTACAGCCTTGGGCTCTATACAGTAAACATACCCATTTTCATGACCAGTTGTTTTTTAATAAACCTTTTATTTTAGAATAGTTTTAGATTTACACAAAAGTTGTGTAGACCCAGTTTCCCCCATTGTAAACATCTTACCTTAGTCTAGTACATTTGTTAACAATTAAAGGACCAACATTTGTACACTAGTATTAACAAAACTCTATTGTTTATTTGGATTTCAATTGTTTTTCTTGATTCCCATTTTCTGTTCCAGGATCCATCCAGGATAACATATTACATTTAGTTGCCATGTCTCCCTAGCCTCCTCCGGCCTACAATGATTTCTCAGATATTCCTTGTTTTGGATGACTTCTACAGTTTTGAGGTATTGGTCAAGTATTTTGTAGAATGTTTGTCAATATTGGTTTGTCTGTTGTTTTTCTAATAGGTAGACTGGGGTTCTATGTTTCAGAAGGAAGATCACCAGATGTCCTGGGGAAGAATCTGTTTCTAATCTCTTTCAGATTGTTGGCAGAACCCACTTCCTAGCTGCTGTAGGACTGAGGTCCCATTTCCTTGCTGGCTGTCAGCGAGGCTGCTCTCAGATTCTATCATAGGGTTGACTGATTTGGGACCTTAATCACACCTGCAAAAGCCTTGCGCAACAACACCTATTAGTATTTTACTGAATAACTAGGAAAAGATATGTATGTACCAGACGCCAGGAATTTAGAGAACATCTTACAATTCTACCTACCACAGAGAGAGAGACACACACTCAGACAGAGAGAAAGAGAAACAGAATCATGAAGCAACATCATTATGTTTCCATCTCTTTGCTCTGTCTGTATTTTTACTTCTATATTTTATTCTCTTTTCTCTTAGTCTCCCCCCAAACTAACCATAATATTATATGTATGCAGTTTTATACTGCAGTAAACTGAACTATAACATTTGAAATATCCTTAAATGTATCTAGACCATGGATTTTCCAAACTTTTTGTGAACAGTGGGTATTTTAATGTTCCTAAAGAACGTGAATCTGCTTGGCCCAGGGTTTCTCAGACCTTAATAGGCAATTCTTAAAAAGAGAAATTCTATACCAGGATATATCTTCTTCTAAAATGTATTTTAAAAATATATATGTAAGACAGACCAATATTAAATATATTTCCACAGAGATTACTCTTAAAATATAATATCCCTTTTTAAAATGGTGCAATATACCTGGGGAGGCCAGGCCATAACACACAAGGTCAACCGATGCATCAATGTATAGTGCCTGTAGATACGCAAGCAACATTTGTCAATTCATTGTGGTATGCCTTCTATTTGATAATGATCAGCCTGTTATGAATCCTATAAACTCAGCACATAGTGTTCAATGTTCATCTGATATTAAATGTTTACTCTACTCAACTTTCCACATGGAAGTGTCTGAAAGTTGGCAGTTTAAAATAAAAAGCCAATCTTGTGGCTCTGAACAAGCACAAAGTTGAATAATTCAAAATGACAATAAGTAATTTTAGCCTCCCGATCCTGAAAAACTGGAAGGTGAGCTATCCAAGATGAAATAATTAATGATTTTAGGATCAGCCCATTGCAAGGGCACTCAAATATTGCAAAACATGCAGTTTGGGTTCTTCTTGCCTTTGCTACAACACTTTCTGTGCTCCAACGAAAACAAAATAAATGAATAGACTTGATGTTGCAGCTGATATGAAGTTCTGACTCAGTCCCATTGTTCCAAGTGTTAATACGTGATAAAGAGAGAGAGGTAAGATGGAATTCATTAAACACTAGTCAGTTTGTTGTGTTTTATAATAAAAAAGTATAAATCAAAAGATGCTATATTTTATTCTTGATATAGTTCATTATTGATAAAATAAAATTGAATTTATGTTGCCAGTTATTGTACATATTAAAAGCATAGAAAAAGACAACTCAGTAAAAATTAAACAAAAGATTTGAACAGAACTTTCACTAAAGAGAAATCTACATAGCAAAAAAAGCACATGCAAAGGTGTTGAACATCACTAGCCATTAGGGAAATGTGAATTAACACCAAGTAAGATACCACTACACACCCATTAGGAAGGCTGAAATGCAAATGACTGGCTAGTGGCAGGAGCTGGTAAGAATGTGGAGAAAGTAGAATTCTCATTAATTGTCTAAAATGACTGAATGTATTCTCCTACTGTTCTGAACACCTGATGTTGAAATCAAGGTGTAGGCATGGCCTCACGCTCTGGAGGCCCCCAGGGGAGAACCCTTCCTTGCTTCTTCCAGCTTCTGGTGGCTGCTGGCATTCTTTGGCTTGTGGCTGCATCTCTCTCTGCTCCATTTTTCCAGGACCTCGCTCCTGTGCATCTGTCTCCCATCTCCCTCTCCCTCTCTATTTGAAAGACACATGTGATGGCATTTAGGGTCCTCCCCAGCTGTACCAGGTAGAATTCTTAACAAAAAAAACTCTTAAACCTGTCTCCCATCCTCATCATCTTCCACCTTCCATAACATCCCCTCTCTGCTTCTGGCTTCTGAAACATCTGACTTTTTCTTACACAGTGCATTCGTACTTCTGTATTTTTGCTAGGTTCTTTCCTGTTTCCAATATGCCCTCTCCGCCATTCACCCCATCAGCTGTCACATGCCTCAGGCAACTGCCCACCTTTGAACTATTCATTGTGACAAGAAGGTGAGATTCCTCTGATGGTTGGGGCCAGCAGTTCTCAACCCTGATTCTGATCAGAGTCCCCCCTCACTCCAGAAATCCTGACTTCAATAGGTATAGGAGTGGCTGGACAATGGAGAATTTTTTAAAGCTCCCAGGTGACAAGAATGTGCAGTCAGGTTTGTGAGTTCTGCTGGGGCCAATCCAGGACAACTGCAAGGGGCTGCCACTCACTGGGGAAGGGGGATGGATGTTGGGAAGGCAATCCCCTGCCCCCTGCCAGCACAACTCGGGTTGTATCACTGTGCTCTGTTGATAGGGCAAATGCCCCTTGACAAGAGCTACCCTTGAATTTATTACACTTCAAGATAAAATTGTATTTTATTAATCCCATCCTCTACATAAATTTGAAAAACACTACACGTTTTGTAGACATTCCATTAGTTCAGTCTACAGGTAATGCTTAGTGAGCACATCCAGGGGATGCTTCCCAACAGTTCTTTGTGGCTTTTGTCCACCGGGTGGGAACCAGCTGCCCGCTTTCCTACGCCTCCCGTAGGGATGATAAGGGACTGGGGGATCTTGGAAGGTGTATGGGCTGCGGATAGGCTCACTTCTTGCAGCGTCCAGAGTCCCGCAGGGTTAGCTGTGATTGCACGTGTGCGCGCACGCACGTGTACCTGCGGAGAATGAGGCAGGGCAGCTCAGGAGCCCACCTACAGCGCACAGGTGAGGGGTGGCGGGCCAGGAGCGCACGGGGCATCATCACGCCAACTTCTGGAGGCAGGATAGGGTGCCTTTAAACTCTCTCCAAGCCTGCCTTGCCTCTCCCGTGCGCACTTCATTCTTTCTTCTCTTGTGGCCAGTGAACTAACAAGTGCAGATGCCTCAAAAAAAAAAACTCTAGAAAAGCCCATCCTCAGCACTTTCCTGGTGCGGATCCATACTCAGGCGGCTACCACGTGGCTGTCACCGGGTGTGTCTACACAGCCCCTGCTGGGGCCCCTTAGCAACGGTCTCCCTTTCCCACGACAGCCGGGAAGGACTTCCCTGTCCTCTCCGGGCCACCTTCCCACCGGTGGAGGACACCCCTGCGGGAGAGCTGGGAGAAGCCCTCGCTCAGCATAACTAGGAAAAGATATGTATGTACCAGACGCCAGGAATTTAGAGAACATCTTACAATTCTACCTACCACAGAGAGAGAGACACACACTCAGACAGAGAGAAAGAGAAACAGAATCATGAAGCAACATCATTATGTTTCCATCTCTTTGCTCTGTCTGTATTTTTACTTCTATATTTTATTCTCTTTTCTCTTAGTCTCCCCCCAAACTAACCATAATATTATATGTATGCAGTTTTATACTGCAGTAAACTGAACTATAACATTTGAAATATCCTTAAATGTATCTAGACCATGGATTTTCCAAACTTTTTGTGAACAGTGGGTATTTTAATGTTCCTAAAGAACGTGAATCTGCTTGGCCCAGGGTTTCTCAGACCTTAATAGGCAATTCTTAAAAAGAGAAATTCTATACCAGGATATATCTTCTTCTAAAATGTAATGTCCGCTCGCTTCCGGACGGAACCAGGGGGACATTCAGCCCCCAAGTCTTAGGGCTGCTTGTCATGTGCCCGAGAAAAAGGGAAAAGGTGCCTCGCCTGGTTAGAAAGGAAGACATCTCCGGCGTGGAATTGCAGTTCAACACAGGGTGGCTATCAAAACAGGTGTGAAGAGTTTAGCAAGAAGGACGCATTTCTCCCTTCAATGGCTCCCTGTGCAATCTGAAAGGAGACAAAAGCCTCACATTAGCATAGGTTGTGCAAAGCCACCTGTTCAAATAACCCAGGCAAATAGTGAAAAACAGCCTTGGAAAGAAGAAAAGAGCTCAAAACCAGTGCAAATACTTGAACGCAAGCTGAAGGATTAAGCTTCATCACAGTAACAGGCAGGGAGTAGAGGTGTTTCCCTTTTGTAATAAAAACTCGCCGGGGTTATTTTTAGCTGCCTATTTGAGTCCATTAAATGATGAGATAGCAGCTTTCATAGCCTTGTCAAAGTAAAAATATGGGAGAAAAACCCGGTCTGCTGTAATCCAGCAAACATTGATGTTTGGAGATCCTGATTTCAGGTCATGGGTGAGCAGATATGATTTTGTTCACAAACCATAGGGAGGCCCTTGGAGAGGCTGTATCTATGGTTGCTCTTACTGCCTGTTTACATTCCAAGAAAACAAAAACACGATTTCATCAGCAGTAATTTTTAATATTTTAGAAATGTTATTTTACATTTGTTTTGTGGCATAAGAGAAGAGCGGGGGAAGGAGTGAGAAAGCAATGGAAGAAGGAGCCAAGAGAAACTCCACGTGGGGTGAGTGGGTGGGAGATCAAAGGATGGCAGTGGCAGAGCTGGGGGCGAGGGCCAGGGCCCAGCCGCGTGGGAACAGAGCACCTTGATACAATGGGCACAAGGGCAGAGAAGGGGTAAGAACTGCTCTCAGACCTCTGCCCTGAGCCCCACGGCTTAGAGCACCCTCTCCTAGCTCTCCTTTGACCTTGATGGTCCCCATAGGGTGAAGTGTGTGACAGCCAAGAAAACATACCATCTAGAGCCCATTCCTTCTAGGCGCTTGCTACCAAAAGTGTGGCCCACGAACCAGCAGCATCAGTATCACCTGGGAGCTTGTCGGAAGTACAGGCTCACAGCCCTGCCCCAGACCTACAGGCATTTTAACAAGATCCCCAGGTGGATTCTATGTACATTAAAGATCCAGAAACAGTGATCTAGACCACTCAGGGTACCAAGAGTCCAACAATGGCCTGCCCAAGTGGCCCCAGCCTGAGTCCATCCTTGAAAGGGCAGCAGCACCAGACACCACCACCTGTGTGGTGCAAGTAGTCCTGGGCTTGAATGGGCCCATTTGCGAGGCTGGGGAGGGTGGAGAGAACTCACTTGTGCCATCTGGGATGTTCTTACTTGTGCACGTGAGGCCCTTGCAGGTGTGGGCTGTGGGCATGGCACAGCTCTCCCCATGGCTCCCCATTTCAGCACAAAACTCCTGAGTCCAAGAATTCTAAATCCAAATCAAGCCTCCCAGGTAGGTATGAAGGATTATTAAGGTGGGAAGCTAACACACATTTTATTCAACAGTTTGTTAGCTTGTTTTATAGCTTTCCCAATTAGACATGTGATGTGGGGCCTCCATTCCTGCTCTTGCCTTGGGCTAGAAAATATAAGGGGTGGGACCTGCCAGTTGTAGATACATACTTTTTACATGATAGCAGAGAGAAAACGGGGAAAAGAATCAGCATAATATAGCACACTTAGCACATAAATGCATAGTCTCTAATCAGTTGTCTAAAAGTTTAACTACAGCTGAATTTTTTGATGTTGAGGTGTCAGTTACAGTTGTTTGCCTGAAACAAGGATTAACTCCAAGAACAAACGGAATTCAACTTGTTCAGCTAACACTCAGTATAAAGCCATTCATTTTTTTAACCGACACTGATTATTCTTCTATTATGGTCCAGACACCATGTTTAAGCAGGCTCTGATGAATGAGACCTGGCCGCCCTCAAAAATTCCCTTGGCCACTTAAGCAGCCTAAACCTCTCTTTACCAAGCAGGTCTGCTGCTTCAACTTCCTTCTCCCCGAAAAGATAAGCTCCAGGTCAAATCCTCCAAGGTTCTTTTGCCAACTCTGACCTGGAGTAAACTTGAATGAGAATTTGGCTTAATAGGCAAGACTGGCGGATGGATAGTGCTCAAATTTGTGTATCTGGATGGACGAAGTAAAGACGAATTCAATTGTCTATGTGTTGTTATCTACTATTCAGTCTTTTTCGGGGTATTGGCAGTTTGGTTTCCTTACTGTGATTTGATATTATAATGCAACCTGGTTGTTGAAGTATCCTTATTGATGGAGATTCTGCCATGTTTACCAAGGATCCAACCCTTTCAGGTGAATCAAAACCACTCACTTCCCCTAAACCATGTCTGGTATCCATGTGTGCTTCTGCTATTAGGGAGAAAGCAAAATGATAAACTCATTCGCGTTGAAGTGTTGGTGACTTCATGTTTTACACCTTCATACCTACAGTATCTTATTTTTAAAAGGACCTCAAGGAAAGAGCACAAAGTATCTGCAACAGTAAATGACTAATGATGGCTTCTCAAGCACCAATGGGAAATATTTTGTGTAGAGAATTTTCCCAAAGCTCCTTAAATCACAATACATGGGCAGCTACCTGGTCTACCTACTCAAATACCTAGCCTTGAAGAAGAGGTTCCTGACACCGATGAAATCAATGTAGTGATATCTTTATCAGGTATTGCGATCCCATTATGTAACTTATTCTCAAAAATGCTATCTGTGGGACGTGAGCATAACTGACTCCATCTTAGGCCGTTACTGTTTGTTATGTCTTTGTGAGAGCTTTGCCCATAAAGTTATATAGTAACTAGGGGAGAGGTAGTTAGAACAATAGATAGGAAACCTGCTGACTATAAAGAAGGATTGATTATGTACCAGTGTGATAATAAGCTGGCCTGGCCACCTGCATCAACATTTGGAGCTAGTTAACATCAAGCTTGTTCACAAACTTCCTATATAAACCTGAGTGCAGCCTTAAGATAACACAAAGAAGCTTGGCATATGCCTTTGGGTCATTGCCCCCCACCCCGACCCATTACTCTGCAAGTTACCCTGTAATAAAGTTCTTTGTTTTATCGCATGGAATGGCCTATTTCATTGTTCAGCCTCGAGATACCTTTCCAGCTAGGTGGCCAATCCGCCCTTGGCCCACCTTCGACATTATCTCCATTCTAAAGACCAATAGTCAGGAAATCCGTTAAGCTGGAGTCATGTTCAAATTAGGAGGAGGCAGAACAAAAGTGAGAAAGTAAGGAAGGGAGTCAAAAGCAAACTACAGAGGGCTAAGCCGTGCTCCTCCATGGGATGGCTTGTTGATACAATCTTCCTACCAGTCTTCACCCCTGCAGCCCAGCTGTTTGAGAAAGACTTGAGTGTCCAAATTCCACAGAAATAAGTTATTGTTTCAGGTCCCTAATTGTCATCTGCATTTCTGCCCCCACAAATATAAATCAAAAGCACAAACCTTATTACAATCTGGGGAAACACCAAGTTTCTCAGGAAAATTTGCCTAGCCATTTCTCTTTGCCTGATAACTGATTTTAGGTACCTCCCCAAAAGACACATGGCAGAACATCTAGGCGCATTGTGCAACTTAGGAGCCATAATTTCAGTAAAACCTAGATCTAATATAGAACATACCATTATTATGACTATTTGGAAGTTGTATGGACACAAAATAGTTTGTGTTCATCACTGTTAAGTCTTTGGCAGTGATGTTTATGTATTTATAGGAAAGATTTCAAAGTTCTAGAAGTGAATAATTATTTATCTGTCCTAAAAATGCCATCCAAAAATTGTTTTTGTATGCAGTGCCTTACTAAGTTCAGCGTTCACATGGCCTGTCTTTTTAATGGCAATACAGTGGAATTTTCAAACTAGCCAGATATTGCCAGAGAACAGGAACACGGGAAAGAGCATTCAAACCATGATACAAAACTTTTCTAAACAACTCATGTGCCAAAGAAAGTGTCTGAGGTAAAGATATTGAAGCTGGCAGCTACTCTGTGGACAGGTAAGATATTGTTCATAAATAAAATATAAACTTACAAGTTTATCCTAACAGCGAGAGGCACTATAACTTCTCTTTAATAATTTGGAAAATTCAAATAAAATAAATGAAATAAAAATCAACAATAATCACGCTACTCAAAAATAACTATTGTTAACATTTTGATTATTTAATTTCAAAACAAGTATGCTTTACAAAGTGTTAAAAATTTTAGGTTATTTTTCTCACTTAATATTATAAAGTGAGTATTTACCCCACATCATTAAATTATCTTTGGAAAGATTATTTTATTGGCTATTTAATACTTTATTGCATGAGCATACCAAATTTTGACTTTTTGGAATTTAGCTTGTTTCCATTTTTTGATATTATAAATAATTTTGCAAAAAATATCTTTGAATGTATTTTTTTGTTGTTGGAATTTACAGTTATATCCTTAGGGTAGATAGATCCCTAGAAGATAATTTCTTGAGACGAAACATAGGAAAGTTTCAAGGACCTTCATACACAGACACACACACACACACACACACACCAAACTTCAGAATGTTTGTATCATTCACACTTTTACCAGTACATTTGACATTGCTTGTTTTACTGTATTCTTGTCAACAGTGACTGTTGTCTGTTTCACCAGCACCACGCTCTCCCAGGAGAGTAACTGGCCAGCCCGGTATTGTGTTTTAACCCTTGCCAGCTGGAGAATACAATGTTCCTTCATTTACACTGTATTCACTCTCAGATAAGAAGGAAAGAAAACTGGTAATATCTGACAAAAGAAATCTTCAAATTTTAGTAGAAGTTTAAAGTGATCAGAGACGTTAACCTGTGTTTTGTCAAATCAGACATCTCTATTTCTCAACGTTATTTCAAATTGCCAAGGTGAATATTTTTGGAAATTGTTTCCTATTTGGAGGCAGGGAAGCCCAGAATCAATATTTGTCCTGTGTCCAAGCTTCTATGCGGGCTTGGTTACTACGTTTAAAAGGAGCAACAAAACAGTGATGGTGCTTTCTTCTAAGAGCCACTAGCAGCAGAATCAGATGAAAACTGATGAAAAGGAATAAGTTGATTTTCATGTTAAAAAAGTGCATACCAGAATAAACTTGACTGGCACAACACCGTGTAGAAATATATCTTTGTATTGTGGGAAAAAAGAGAGCCTTCTGGATAAAATAAATCAATAGTGGAGCACAGAGTTTGGGAGCGTCTACGTGGCTTCTGTTGAGCAGCCACAAGCAGCAGTGCTTTGTGCTCCAACTGTCGATAGAGAAGCAAGGCATCCACTCCTAACAGCAGCTCTGTTATCACCAGAACAGTGTCATCCAGGTGTCTTCTGCTAATAAAATTATTTTTCGCATAGGCAAGATACAGCATTATGTGATTTTTTAAAGGGTATAATAATGCCAAATGCAGAATCACAGATGAGCCAGATTTCCAGGACTGTCTCATTCACCCATTGTTGTTGGAGGGAGTGGCCACAGGTGGCTCTGCCTGCATGCTGGCCTGGTCTGTGTGCAGCACTTGACTCCACACGCACCCTGCACGTCGGCATGCACGCCTCTGTGCCTTTGCCTTGAGCGAGATCTGAGCGCCCGGCTTGGAGGGAGCTGTGCAAACCGTACTCACAAAGTTAAAACTTGTCTGATGATTTTTATAGACCACATACAGTCAAGTCTTGCTTATCTAGATGTGGATTCTTCATTCTGTGGTTGAGCTGTGGAAAGTTTTAACGTTTGTTTATTTTTAACCCAATTTTTAAAAAAATGTAAGTCTATGAAAAGTTGCAGTAGTAATACAATAATTCCTGTGTATCCTTCATCTAGACGCACTCAACATTTTTTCCTACTTTTGCTTTCTCTCTTGATAGATAAATCAATGATAAGCAGTTTTCTGATCCAGGATCACATACATTATGTATATGTGTGTGTGTGTATTATCTATATATATTGTGTGTGTTTATACACGAGGGTACTTCAAAATGTTTGTGGAAAAGTAGAATCAAAAGATAATACGAATCTTTCCACGAACTTTTGCAAGTATCCTTGAATGTAAAACCATCTTTGCTGAACCATTTGAGAGTGAGTTGCAGCATCATAGCCCTTTACCCCTAAAGACGCCAATGTGTATTTCCTGAGAATAAGGACATTCTCTTACATAATATGGTAAAATAAGTAAATTCAGAAAATTTACAATTGATACAGTTCTATTATCAACTATACAATTCTTACTCAGATTTCACCAATTGTCTCAGTTCTGTCTTCTGTTGCCCTTCCCTGAGGTGTGGAGGATGGCGTGGGGTCTCCTGGGCCCCCCAAAACTCCCTGTATATCCATATAAATAAATGGGATTTTAAAGGAGCCCCTCCCTTACGCACGTTGTCACTGTGTGATAGTCTGTGTCCGCTCCTCTCCTGGCCCTCCCCTCTTTCCCTCTATTTATTTCATTCTGGGTTCCACTCTGAGCCCTTGGTCCCCCTTCCAGGTTCCTGTTTATAAGCCCCATCCCCTCTGCCCCAATCTTGTATGTGAAAACTTGTCTCAATAAATCCTTTGGAATAAGAAAAACAAAAACAAAAATAGAAACGAAAACAACATTGAGCAGGATTTTAACTTTTTAATGCTATTTAGAGGGAGGAATTGGTAAAGGGACACAAAAATCAACTACATTGCATTTTGATAAAATAAAAATAAAATAAAATAAAAATATTGCTGATGTATAGTAGAGCATTTTGAAAGCCTCTATAAAGATCATGGTATAATTTCCTCTGATTAATAAAGTGCCTAGTGTTTATTGAGAGCTAACCACTATCACATGGCTAGTGAGTAGCTTGCCCCACATACGCCTCACCACACAAGTTCAACACTCAACTGGTCTCCAGCCTGCTCAACAAGAGAAGTCCACCAATCATGAGTTTGGAGGTGGTGGCAATGTCAAAAGACTTAAGGTTTCTTCATGATTTTCTTGAAATTCTTGTATTTATTGTGGATGGGTTACAACAGTTCATGGACTAGCACACTTTGAATGTCACTGTTGTAAGGTACTTCAGATTTCGTCTTTGCAAAGCCCTCTGAGAAAAGCACTATCTCTATCCCAATTTTGCAGACAAAGAAACCGAAGCTTCACAGAGTGCTCTACAACATCAAGGACCCACAATGTGCAGGTGGCAGAACTCTGACTCAAGCCCAGACAGCTAATGCACAGAGGAGCCAGTATTTGAACCCAGGAAGGCTGACTCCAGAGCTTGAGCTCCTCCTCCTGTGCTTGTTTCATTGAACTATTTGTAAAGTAAGAACAGTTTGGTTTGGGTCATCAAATGAGGACCTCCTGAAACATACCTTCTACAGTTTACAAACCTACCTCCATCCGCACCTATCTTGCTCTCCTCTCCTGGCAGAAGTGGGGATCTTCTTCCTGTCTAAGGTCAATGCCTTTACCTCTGGATTCCGTACTTTGTTTCCTTGGATGCTCTTGGCCCATCCATCATCCCAAAGCAGCTGTGCAAGGGCAGGAACTAAATCCATTTTAGATGAAAAAGCTGAGGTTCATGTAACTAAGTGTACACGGCTACAGGGTGGCCATATCCCACTGTGTCAAGGACAGTCCGTTTACTGTCCTGGCACCTTGGCTGGTTAGTGCTTTCCTTCGACTCTCAAGTGTCCCACTTTGAACAGTTCTTTGTTCACTGTACGTTGCTAATAAATGGCAGACATAGAACTGGCACTCAGATCTACACAACCGGCTCCAAAACCAGGGCTCTTTTTATTACCCCATGCTACCCCTTAAAATTTAGAATTGTGAAGTTTAGAAGGTTTATTCTCAGTTATTATTCATTCATTCAGCAAATATTTATTGAGCACCCACCATGTGACAGACATTGTGCTAGAAGATCTAGATTAAAAAACGAATAGGGCATGACCTAGTGAGGAAACAGACCCACAAATACTTATACTCAGCACAGGCTAAATGATTTACAGCGCCCAGTGCAAAAAGCAGGGCCCAGTGCAAAACAGGGCCCAGTGCAAAAAGCAGGGCCCAGTGCAAAACAGGGCCCAGTGCAAAAAGCAGGGCCTTTTGTTTAAAAATTCAGAATTTCAAGATGGTAGCTAAAAGGCGTTAAGCCAAGGGCTGGGCCTTTCTAAGCAGGGGCCCTGTGCACCCCAGACCCTGTCTGTGATTCAGGGTAGTATACGAGGGGTGCTCAGGGTATCACAGACTACATAGGAGCTACCAAGTCTGAAGACTGATCTTAAGATGGCTTCCTAGATGAAAACTGTGACCTTAGAGAATAAGGATAATGACGGTATTTCCCCTACACAGATCTTCTCTTCTATTTTCCAGCCCAGAGGTTGAGGACAGCCACTTCATCAGTCATTTTGACCTAAATGTCGGTTACTGTACATCCCAATAATCTGCTTCTGGAGCTGTGACAGTGATGAGCATGGAGATGTGCTGCCCAGTTTCCCCTTTAAGGACTTGTCCCCCAGCTGCTGGAAGTGTTGCTAGTTGGCAACCTGTCAACCCTCCTGGGGGCAGCTCACATGCAATGAGTGACCAAAGTAGGAGGTAAAAAGGCCTGGCCATCGGCACGTGGCAGGACAACCCTTATGAGCCATTTTAGCTCCAGAGCTCCCGTGGGTTTGGCTAAGGTTGTCTGGCCAACATTACAACTCAATTTCCCCCTCTGCCCAATCCTGCTCCTTCCCTCAATCCCAAGGGCACCTCCCAATAAACATCCAAAACACTAAACTCCATCTCAGAGTCTGCATCACAGACAACCAAACTGCAACATGGACCAAAAAAGCTTCCAGTACTCGGGGAAGATTTTTACTTAAAAATTATTGGTTATGTGCTGATATGGATTGAAATGTCCCCCAAGTTTTATGCATTAGAAGTTGATCCTCACCGTGTCTGTTGGGAGGGTGGGAAATCCTATTATGGTAATTGGAAGATGGAGCCTTGAAGATGTGATTGGATTGTCAGGACTATGCCCACAGTGGATTAAGTAGTAAATTAATAGATTAATGGTGGTCATGGTTTGTGGTTCTGATGGCTTTAAAAGGAGCCAACTGAGGTCAGCTCTCTCTCTGCTCCACCATTTTCTGCCATGTGAGATCCATACGTTGCTGTAAAGCCACCACCAAAGATGACCCTCACCAGATGTGTTCCCTGGACTTTGAACTTTCCAGCATCCAAATCTGTAAGCAATAAATTTTGTTTTCTTTTTTTTTTTTCCTTTTTGTCTTTTTTCATGTCTGGCAACGGATCGCAACCCTCAGTGTCGCGCCCGTACCGGACTGGGACCGGCAACGGGATCGCAACCCTTGGCGCTGCACCCGCACCTCGCTCAGCCAGTGAGCAGGGAACCGGTCTGTATGTGGGATCCGAACCCTCGGCGGGAGCGCCACCGCACTCCCAAGCGGCGCACTGTAGCAGTGCGCCACTGGACCGGCCCTAAATTTTGTTTTCTTACAAATTACCCAGTTCCGGGTATTTTGTTATAAGCAACAGAAATGGACTAATACATATGCATACTTATAACATTTATTTCTAAATCCCAAAATAGAATATAAAATGGTGGAAGCAAGGACTCAATGTGTAGGAACACAGTTACCCTCTGAGTTAAAAACCTCAGTGTGATAAGGATCAACATGCTCATTAAAACACATATACCACATTTTATGGAAATTAATCCATAAATTTATTGCAATTCTTGAGGAAACTACTTTTATTTTTCAATCATAATGCTACTATTTATGGAGTAGGATGTAATTTCCTTTTATTGACACACACTTTTTCAATTTTCTATGAATGAACATTTGAGAATTAGACCATTTGGTGACTAAATTGGGTTAACCACAGACATGGCTTTTAAGATGGCTTTAATTGTTGAACTTTCTTAGTTTTCTTCATTCAAGGTCAAAGATTTCTTTCTCTCTTTTCTTTAAGTAAAATATAAGTTTGTCCATTAGTCATGTGAATCACATTACTGGAATTACAAGTTTTTCTGAGATATGGTGTCCAGAATACCATACAGATTTCTAGGTAAAGGTGTATGTTATCTTGAAGGCACTACAAAACAGAATCGGTTGTGAGAAGTGATTTACACATTCAGGAACTAAATCTAACTCACTGCAGGGTATGAGACTCTGAACATCACTTATATTTTCAAAATTAGATATGAAACAAATACCCAGGATTGAGAAGAGGGGCTTCTAATGTCTTCACAGTCAAACGTCTGAAAGAAAAACATGGATTTGCACTGGCTTACGTAGGCACAAGTTCATCAGCTAAGTTAACAGTTAACTCACCAAATTGCCACAATACTACATAAGTCTAATTCATGATTTCATTGAATTGACTGAAATTGTTTCCTCACAAGCGAAGACACCAACATTTATGGCACTATCAAAAGCATTTAGCATTTGACTTTTATTTATGTATCTCATCCTACTAATGGAGATTAAAAAATAAAGAGAGCAGATGGAAATTCTTGGAGGTGAATATGTTTATGACAGGTTGTGGTGATAGTTTCACGGATATATGTATACTTATCTCCAAATTCATCAAAGTGTATGCATTAAATGTGTAAAATTCTTTATTTATATGTCAATCTTACCTTAAAAAAATAAAATCCAGAAAAAACTTATAGTTCCTTATTTTTGTACTTATCCTGGAATTGGAGAGGAAGCAAGATTTATTTTATTCATTATTTAGAGAAAATATAAACCTTGGCCTCTCACATACAAGAGCATCAAAAATGCTTCAATTGCTATGGGCCAAAAGACAACCCATGAACAGCCTCGTATTTTAAAAATTCAGCAGAAATAGTTTCCCACGTGCAGATTATTCACTTTTGAAGACTGTGGCACTGAATTTGAGATTACAGAAGAATGACAAGGCAAAGAACAACTTTTCTTTTTAGTTATTAAGAAGTATGACACATAAAAAAGCAGAAAACAAATGAAGAGCCCATAGAATACTGATCTAACCACCACCTGACCAAAACAAAAAAAAACCCATTTTTATTTATTTATTTATTTCTTAATTTTATTTTGTCGATATACAATGAGGTTGATTATTGTGGCCCATCACCGAAACCTCCCCCCCCCTCCCTCCCAACAATATCCTGTTTGCTTGTCGCATCAACTTCGAGGAATTGTAGTTGTTATGTCTTCTCCCCCACACCCCCGGTTTGTGTGTGTGTGTGTGTGAATTTATTCATTTATTTTTAGCTCCCACCAATAAGTGAGAACATGTGGTATTTCTCTTTCTGTGCCTGACTTGTTTCACTTAATATAATTCTCTCAAGGTCCATCCATGTTGTTGCAAATGGCAGTATTTCATTCGATTTTATAGCTGAGTAGTATTCCATTGTGTAGATATACCACATTTTCCGTATCCACTCATCCGATGATGGACATTTGGGCTGATTCCAGCTCTTGGCTATTGTGAAGAGTGCTGCAATGAACATTGGGAAACAAGTATACCTTCGACTTGATGATTTCCATTCCTTTGGATATATTCCCAGCAGTGGGATAGCTGGATCGTATGGTAGATCTATCTTCAGCTGTTTAAGGAACCTCCAAACCATTTAATGCAATCCCCATTAAAATTCCTATGACATTTAGTGCTGCAATGAACATTGGGGAACATTAAGCACCCACAAAGAACCCCTTGTATTCCTCCCAATTACGAACACCTTCCACCTCCTCCAAATTAAGCACTGTCCTGACTTTGCACACTATAGAGTTCAGCTGTAACAATTTTTGACTTTTGTATAAATGGAATCATAAATATTCTTTTGGGCCAGACTTCTGTGGAACGATGTTTGTGAGACTCCTTTGCATTGATCATGTATGCTGCTTTCACTGTTGGAGAGTTTCCTTCTGCTGTTGATGAGCATTTGGGTTATTTCCAGTTTGGGCTATTATAAATTATGTTTCTAGGAACATCCTTGAAAACATTTCTTATTGCACATGTGTATACATTTAGAGTAGAATTAATGAGTCACAGGGTGTGCAGCCTGAATAAATGCTGTCAAACTGTTTTCCAAAGTAGTTTTTTCATTATACCTTTTCATGCATACAGCAGTGCATGGGAGTTCCCATTGCTCCATTGGCACTTGATTGGTATTCTCAATCTTTTCAATTTCAGCTATTCTAGTGTGTGTTTAGTGGTATCTCACTGTTGTTTTAATTTGCATTTCCCTGGTCACTAATGAGAGTGAGCACTTTTCCAGTTATTGGCCATTTTGGATATTCTCTTCTGTAAAGTACCTACTTCAAGTCTTTTGTCCATTTCTGTAATTGGGCTGTGTTTTTCTTAACGAGTTTTAGGAGTTCCTTATGTTCTATGGTATAGGTTCTCAGACTCTAGCCTGCATCAAAACCACATTTAGGGGTGATTCAGTAAGTCTGAGGTGAGGCACAAGAATTAGCATTTCTAAGAACTTCCCAGGTGATGCTACTATGCTGCTGGTCTAGGGACCACATTTTGAGAACTGGTACTCTATAGTATTTTAAATGCAGCAGCAATAAATGTTTCGTGTTAGTTTCAGATGAAGTCACCTTAGAAAACAGAAACAAAACCCCAAACCTCGGCCACTTCGATAGGTGTTCAAGGCTGGGGCATTATCTAATACTCTCTCTTCCTAGAAGGGGTACAATTGGACCGGCTCTAGTAGCAAATGTCTCAATCTGTCTGAAACCACATCTTTGCTTCGAATATTGGGTACAAAGAGAACCAGTGGATAATATATTTTTTGATCTCAGGAAAACTCTCTGGCTTTTATCAGCAAGGACATGAGTCAGTAATCCCTCTAAGAAAAAAAATACAGATACCTGAATGGAGATGAAAATTCACATTTATTTCAATTGAATTTTGTCTCATTAAAAAAATCCTATGATGACATTATAACAAATAAAACAGAAACATGTCTATATGACTGACTGCCTTTAACCTCTAAAGACGAAATAAACATACACTCATTTCAAATACGTCCAATGTTTTAACAAACCTCATTATTATCATTGCTGTCATTTCAGACTCCAGGAATACAAACTATTACTATTAATGAACAACTTACTGCATGTGGTTTATTGGACTAAACACTAACCACAGATTTCTAAATACAAAGAGTTGAACAGCTACTGCACTCAGTGTGTTTTGGTAGTTTGTTTTGTGTGTACTTTTTAAGGCTTTATTCTACAACACATCTGTTTCTACCTGCTGATGAGTCCAAACACCTGCTACATGAAGGCATAAATATATATATATATATAAATGCACATGTGTGGGTGCATACATATTAACATATGCAATTTGAGGGTGGTTACATCTTATTCTGAGGTCATGAGAGTCCATTTTAAACCATGACAATAAAACATTTAGTAACTTGAACTCAACATACCATAGCCACCACCACCACGAAAAACTGAAGACCCCTAGTTCAAATAAAGTACAATAGGCCTTAGGAATTACTGTGGTTTGTTGATTCATTAATCAGAAAGACTTAAAGAAACTTGCTATTAGCGGTCAGAAGTAAACTACCTAAACAGGCTCATGAAAAATGAACCTTCTGGATGCTTCATGAGAAGGTACTGCATAATTATAGTCAATGTTTGCAACGATTTTCAGTTTTTCTCACCAAGTCAGGAGAATATGCATGCAATTTAAAAAGGATTTCAATAAAGACTAAACCAAAAATCTTAGTCAACAGAGGCTTAACCCTCAGTAAACCAGAAATCCAAATAGGAATACAACTACATATTTCAGGAATTACAGTTAGAGGTTTGGTCTTTGTGGAAAGTATCACCAAGCTGAGTTTAAAACTGCAACACAGTTACCATGTCAGAGTCATGCAAATCTAAAAGACCATAAAGGTCACACTTGTGTCCTTCCTTATCAAATCTCTTAGAAAGGGCTCCTATTTTGAGAAAATGTATTTTTCTCCTTCTCTTTTAGAACATATAATGTTGTCCTTCTATATTTTAACCATTTTTCTCTTTTGTGGAGGGGGGTGAGGCAGGGGGGAAGGATTCGACTATCCCTACTATAATGTCACTTCAAGTATATTTTTTGTTTTTCCTGTATTTTTTTAACCAGAAGCCTTTGGGGGAAATAAAAAGAATCCTAGACATGTTAAAGAAAATGGTGAGACAAAATGGCAACTTCACACAGTCTTCAAGTAAATAGAATCCCTGATATAATTAAAAATTAATCAGCATTTTGGTGGTCCGTAAAGAATATCTGTAGCAATTTTGTCCTATTCCTTTTTACAAAATGAGCTTTGGCTCTGGTGTGTCTTAAGGCACAAAACCTGGTAGACAGATTTTACTGGTGGCCTGCATCTCTGATTTGCATTTTTTTAAAAAAACTTTAACATTTAAATAGAAACAATAAGCCACTTGTTAGAGTTTGAAATCATTGGGTGAAGTCGGAAAAAAACATCCAAATAAACTAACATCTTGTATGTCTAAATATTTGTCGCCAGAGTAAAAAAAAAAAGTACAATATAGTTTCCACAGTGCAAAAACTGTTAGAAAATGCCTTTGGAATAGACTTGACATCTTGGTAGAATCATAGTGCAGTCTCAAAGATAGTTAAGGTTGAGGGCTGTCCATTGGAAGTATTCACAACCATATTGCTACTCTGAGCAATATCTGGATAATTCCTTTTGAAGTACACCTGTTAAAAAAAAAGAGGCAAGTATAAAAAAAAATGTTTAAAAATTCTAAAGTCCTCCTCAAGGCAATGCATTTCTATGTCCACTTTTTCATGTGAAGCAAATCACATCACTTACTGAGGCACAATTAAAAACAGGGATGTGTATATTCTATGGAGGAATTAGTCCTGCTGAACCCCTCCCTCAGCAGGGCTGGACTGATGGCCAAACAACCTGTAGATTCACTTTCATTCTGATCACTCTGATTCATAGATATGTTTTATTGCTACATTAACTTGATAAGCAAAAATCATTTTACTGACTCAAAACCTGGAGATAAATTAAAAACAGGGTGACAAAAAGGCCAGGAAATCTAGTGTCTGCACAAGGGTTTCTCATTTTCACACATAAAATGAGCACAATAGATCTGGATGTTAATATCAAGTTGTAATCCCTATATTTTATAAACTCTGATGGACAAGCATTGAAATGCTGGCTTACATGTATGAAACATCCCGGCGTTTAATTTGTGCGGCAAAGCAGTTACAGGGCCTATAGAAATGTGATCTGTGGATAGCAGGCCATGATAATGAAAAGAGAAGCAAAAGCTTTAACAATGACTCAACCAAGCAACTTCTCTAAAATGTAAGATGATACCAAATAATAGGACAGTTCTTTGCCAAGCCTTTGAGTTCCTGAATTCTACCAATTTCTAGCTGAACTGGAAGAGATACAGGTTTTCTGATAAATGTATAATCAGAACATAAAGGTAATGAAATGCTGTCAAGTTTCTCTGTTCCACAATCATCAGTTTTCAGTAGCTGTATCGTATCTTGGTTCCTTGACAGACGCACATAACAAAATGAAATAATGTCAAGACTTGTGAGCCCTTATCTCAAAATGTGTTTGGGTGAAAAAGGACTTCAAATGCAATTTTTTTTTCCCCAAAGAAAAATGTGAAAAGTTTTGTTTGAGTCTTTAAAACAGGAAATGTGCCATCGATCTGAGGCTGACACATGTCATGAGCTGGGTCTCTTAGTCATACGATTCTGGATCCCTTTATAAAACCTGGCTCCAAATACATTTGTGGGTGCTGTCAACAAAGTTATCACTGAAGATAATGGGCTTCACGTTCACAAAAGAAAAGTGCTAAGCCATCTACCTACCTATTAAGTGCACTTCCTTTTTCTCTCCTGGTGTGCATACTTGTTACACCAAAAACATCATCACATGTAAGATATTACATACTAAAATGATGCTTAAGGATAGAATAAATTCTCCAATAATGCTTAGACCCCACTGGATGAAATCTGAGACTATTTCCATTATAATGCAAGTGTTCCAAAATAAGACCTTTTGGGGGTAATTTCAGATCATCTCCCTCCCGCACATTTTTAAGCTAGCCATATTTTGTGTGGTTAAAAAGCTATTTCTTAGAGAAACTAAAAACAGCTCAAAGAACAAATGGACACACACTTAGCTTTTTACTACCCGATAATCCTCCCTAAATAAGCCAGTTCTTTTCCTACAATCCTCTCAATGTAATTTTTTTTCATAAAGAAAATGTTATTAGCAGCAACTTCTAACCAAATGGTCTTAGCTTCATAGTATGAAATAGTCTGTTGAAAACAGGCTTCCTGTGTTTGAAAACAAAGTCCTTGATTTTGACTTTTTTTTTCTTTTTAAATCTGTTACCATGTTCTATAGCACACGGTGGATAACAGCACAGGTGAGATAAAGCATCTCTTTTACAGTGCAGTGATAAAGGGTGCTGAAGTCACTGAACACTATTTTAGCAAGGTCCTCATGTCGTAGGCTAAGCCTGGGAAGGAGAGGCCCAGCGTCAGCTCTCTCCTGGGACGCGCATTGTCGATCCTGGAAAAATTACCTAACCACTCTCCATTCCGGCTGCTTCATCTGTAAACTGAGATAACAATGACTTACCTCATAGGAACTAATTAATGGCTACAAACTATCGGTTGAAAACATGCGAGTTAAGTGTTGGGTGTAATTATGAATGCTGCTCAGAGAAGGGCCCCTTAGTACATGGAATGTAGCAGCATCACCCAGCCTGAAAGATGAAAACAAAACGTCTACAAGTTTCTTTTGTGGATCTTTTGATTTTATCTTTATAGAACCCTGGGGTCGTGGTTGAGACATATTTAATTGAGTGAATACAGGAACCTGGGAGGCAGGAAGGTTGCAAGATTACAGAAGGTGGCGTATCAACACCTACCGATGACTTTCAGAAGTTACTCAGGCTCTTCTGTCTCATTTTCTTCATGTGTTAAAAAGGGATAATAATGCCAGATCGGGATGGTTGTGAAGATTAAAAGAGACAATGCCATAAAAGCTCAGGTTCAGGGCAAGCAGGATATAAGACCAGCGAGTGCTGGTATCTTGTCTCTCTTCCCCTCCTTCTCTTGGGTTTGGTTCATTATAGTTCCTCTAACGTAGACTGAAACTAAGTTCAGTATTTAAACTCTAGCTCATCAATAAAGACCCCTTAATGGAACTAGATCTTACTAAAAGCAAGAGAGCAATAAAAGCTCCTTTGCAAGGACAAAGAAGAACAACTGGGCTTTCATTTACACTGCATCTCTAAGACAACATTCATTGTGTTGAATTCTGGCTCAAGTCTCTGTCAGTTCATTCTCACTGACTGTTTGGCCTTAGTTCAATGACAGTAACTCTCAAGTCTTCAAATCCCTCATGTTTAAAGGAGGTCTAATTTTGTTGTACATCATTGATATGTAAATTGCCAAAGTTGAAGAGTACTGAAGAGTTAGAGAGGAGTTCTGCTCTGAAGATAATAAAATAATGGGCTTTTCCTTATCCTTTTAGAAATCACCCTAAACATCAAAGATACTGAGAAATAATAAGTAAGCTCAATTTTTGATGAAATCAGGAGTCAAGTGAAACCTTGAATGGCAAAATATCTGGAAGGACTTCTGTATGCTACTGGATCCAATGGGCCATGGCAAGACAAAGAGAGGATGCCTACAGGAGCAGATCTCAGCAATCGTGACAGGGCACAGTTCTCCAATCAGCAGGGGAGCTTTAAGGTGTGTCAATAAGGAATCATACAGAAACGTCTATTTCTGAAGCATGTACGTTGGTGAGGCCCTGGGAAAAGATTCAGAAATGCAAGCAGCATTGAAACTGTCCATCTCTGTAGGCTAAGAAGGAGGAAAGGCTAGATAAACATGCATTCTCGATGTCTCTCTTACACACATACACACACACACACACACATATATTCTCCTCTGGGTCTTAAGGTGCTTTCATGTTATTCCCTTTAGCCTGAAACAATGCCCTAGCTACAACTATCCTGCAGCTACATGGTCTAGGAAAAACTCATTTTATTCAAAGGTGAGGAATAGGAATAATAACAATAAAAAAAGTAGTAGTACAGGATCTATAAAATATACAAACAAAAAGTAAGGAAAGGAACAAGATAAACACATGACAGATGGAAAATACTCACTGAGAAGATGGAAACTATGAAAAAATATAAGGCAATACATTAAAAGAAAATGTAGCAGAAAAATCAACCTGTGCACAATAGAGATTAAGAGGACAGTAGAGCATGGCAAGGCAACAGAAGATGCTCAAGCATAAATTGACGGAGGTCAAAAGTGAGGTGGAAGGGCCGGCCCGGTGGCGCACTGGAGAGTGCGCCGCTTGAGAGCGCGGTGGCGCTCCCGCCGAGGGTTCGGATCCCATGTGGAGACCGGTTCCCGCTCACTGGCTGAGCGCGGTGCAGACGCGACACCGAGGGTTGCGATCCCGTTACCGGTCAGTAAAAAAGACAAAAAGGAAAAAAAAAAAAGTGAGGTGGAAGAGAAAAATGAAAATATCCAAGGAATGACAGTTCTTCTTGAAGGCAGCACAACGAAATTCACCGCTGCTGAAAAAAACAGCATGAAACATGGAGAACAGATTGAGTGAGCAAGCAAAATAACTGGAAATTAATAAAGAATTGAAAAGGATTAAAGAGGAAAATAGCCTTATAAAAGAGACAAAGTACGTACAGCACATACATAATAGATATTTGTAAAGAGGACAATACAATCAAACAAAAAAATTCAAAGACATAATTCAAGCAAACTTTAAAAGAAGATTTGAATCTAAAACCCAAAAGAGTACACAATGACCTTCTAGGAAAAACTAATGACCTTCAAAATAAATAAAGAATATTTGGGCATCCAAGAAAAGAAATCAAGTTATGTCTATCATGGCCTTAGACTTCTCCATATAAACAAACACTACTGGAAGACCTAAGCACAAAGATTAAAACATACTAAGTGAAAGAAAGTGTGAAGTAAGAAATTTATAACCAGCAAATTTAAATTAGAGAGGCAGCAGATAAATATTTCAGACATGCAGTAAGTCAGGGATTCTAGCTCCAATGACCCCCCTTTAAGATGGTATACAACATCGTTTTACAACTTATACATATAATAATAATACATTACACTTTACATTGAGACTCAGTATACATTCATTATCTATACCTGTATCTATACTAAAAGGAGTTTCATAAGAAATTTATTACTACTACAAAAGACATTGTTATTTTTCTTCCATTCCATTCTTTTCTATTTCCTTTCTTAAAACACACTGGTCATGATGACTAAATGGATTGCATAGCCCCACTGATGGATTACAACCAAAAGTCTGAAAACTACTATACTAGAGGACAAACTTTAGCTAACTAAGAAATGGAGAATATATCATTTAAAACAAATAAGTCAAATTATAGAGGTTCAATTTTATTTAAGGTTTGAAGGCCAAAAGTAGAAGAAAAACTATTTAAACAACCAAAATTTGGTGGGAGAATGGAGACAGAGAAGTGTACTTTACATTAACAAATAAAGAGAGCAAGAAATCAAAGGAACACATAAAATAATAAGCAAAGAAACAAAAACCACAGACTACAAATTAAAAGGCTAAAAAAAGAACACTTAAAAGCTAAAAGCATAACATGACAGAACTAAGATAAAAGATACCTATAATCTCAATAAATGTAAATGGACTAAACTCATCCATTAAAAAAAAAAAGGCTAAGATTAAATCTCAGAGCAAAACCTAACTATATACCACATGAAGGAGACACTTGTTTGGATTTTAAGAAACAATCAAAGACATAATGGGCAAATGAAAACAAAGTGAAAGCAGGAGATCCAATCTTAGTTTTGAGCCAGCTTGGATTAAGGGCCAAAAGCAATAAATTAATCCAAGAAAGGTACTTTAAAATGGGAAAAATTATAATTCATAGTGAAAACCCCAAGTTATGAACATCTGTGGATTGAAAGTCATAGCATCAACATTGCCAAAACAAAACTGACAGGAAATACAAAGAGAAACGTGTACCATATGAGACTCATTGATCTCTCTAGATCCGAGTCACATCAAATAGACAAATATGAATAAGGATAGAGAAGAACTAAATAGTGTAATTAGTAAAGCAGACCTAATTAAAAGTTTTTAAACTCTTTAACAATACTCCATCTTTTTAATGTCCAAATGACATTCACAAAAATTGTCCATATACTAGGACACAAAAAAACATTAATAAATTCCAAATGGGTAGAAAGAGTACAGACAACATTGCTTGATCAAAAAGCAATGAAAGTAAAACTGATGAGTAAAAGAGAAAACAAACAAACATAAAAAACAAACCCTTATCACTAAGAAGTTTAAAAACCTCCCTCTTAAATAATTTCTGGGCCAAGGAGGAAATAAAAATCAAAATTACAGAATGAATATATGAAAAATGGACAAGGTGAAAGCACTATGCATCAGAACCTATAGGATGCAGCTAAAGCAGTAGTAGGAGGAAAATTTACAGCCTTAAAATATTCGTATTAATCAGCAAGAAAGAACGAGAATAAATGCATTCAAGAAGAAGCAACAACAAAATAAATGAAAAGGCAAGGAACTAATAAAGATAAAAGCAGAAACTGATCAACTGTAAAACAGAATACAAGAACTAGTAAATAAATCCAAGAGCCCATTCTTGGGGGAAAAACATAAAAATAGAATAGCTACATTAATTGGAAGGAAAAAATGGAAAGTAGAGAGTGAAGAAAGTATAAATACTAGGCAGCCATTTAAAAAATGAGATAACTATGTATTAATATAAGCTAAGGTACAATATTAAATGAAAAAAGTAAGAAATAGTTATCATTTATGCTTAAAAAAAAGGAAAGGCCACATATGCACATGCTCTTGTTTTGCACAGAGCATATCAGCAAAACTGTAGAAATGGTGCTGGGGCTCCACCCTGCAGAGAAACTGCGTGATGGGAGACACGAGTGGGAGAATGACTTAAATAAAATTAAAAAACTATTAACTATCTGAATTTTATAGCATTGGCGTGTATCATTGGTAAAGCTGATTATTAAGTATAATTTTTAATTATTTAGAGTCTCTAAAGCCACTTATGAGAACTCTGGATACATCTTTTCTTATTATTGGGAGGTAAGGGTTCAGACTATAGCCTTTTAAAGAACGATCAAACTTTATCATCAATAGGTAGAATTTGCTTATATTTGTAAATTGCTTTATATTCTTTGAAGCACTTAAACTTATCTTATTAAGATCTGCAACTATGAAGAAGCTGGGGAAGTACTGCAATCCCAGCACTACAAGCGAGGATCTGAGGCTCAAAGATTTTGGGTGACTTATATAAGGTCACTGGCTGCTAAGTGCCCCCTCCACCTACTCAAAAAGGTTCAGGATCTCAGAATTCAGGATGTTAGGATTTCATAACTTCTGAGTTGTACCTGGTGATTTCATGGATAGATAAAAGAGCAGCTCCATTACACGGGGAACAAAGGAACTTTGAAAACCTCAGTTAGGTCTGCTTCATCAGGAGGAGAATGACAGGCATTCACCTCTGTTATGGGCTGAATTATGTCCCCACCTCCAATTCATATGGTGAAGTCCTAAACCCCCCCTCCCCCAGAATATGACTGTATTTGGAGACAAGGTCTTTAAAGAGGTATTTAAGTTAAAATGAGGTCTTTAGGGTTGGTCCTAATCCAATAAGACTAATGTCTTCATAAGAAGAGGAGACTAAGACAGACACACACAGAGGAAGCACCATATAAAGACACAGCCAGAAGATGGCCATCTACAAGCCAAGGAGAAAGGCCTTGGAGGACACCAACCCTGCCTCCACACCTTCACTTTGGACTTCCAGCCTCCAGCATGTGAGAAAATAAACATCTGCTGTTTAAGCCAGCCAGTCTGTGGTGCTCTGTTATGGCAGCCTGAACAAACTAATGCACCCTCTGCTTTATGTATCTAAAAAGTACATTCTCTGCTTTTTCATGAATCATCTATAAATGTCAAACAGTGAGTGATTCAGCTTGCCTGCACCAACATTTTCAGAAAAGCAACTATGTGGTCAAGAATACGTGACTTGGAAGTACCTTTTCCCAGATGCTGAGTTTTCTTTTCAAACGAATGAATTCTAATCTGCTAGAGTGAAAAGCTTGTTGGTTTAGACTAATCCTTGTGCTGTTACAGTTCTGCATGATGCACTGATATTTGATGCTTGTACAAGTAAAAGGTTGACAACCTGACAGCATGTCTCCCAAAGAGGACTAAGTGTATGCAGAAACAATGTCAAGAAGATACACGGACGAGGATCCAGATATGTATTTCCTCTTGTCTTTCTGTAGAGGCGACCTGAGCCAGGGGTCAGGCAGGACTGAAATCCAAGAGGGATGTTCTGCCACCGTGTGAACTTGCGTGAATAATGTTTTCAAACTCGACACAGAACACAGGACCTAAGGCAACATATCAGCCTCACCCTGCAACCTGCCTTCTGTTCTCCACTCACTAGATCTGTGTCTTCATGAGAACCCTTGAGCCAACATCCTCATCAGTAAAGTGGGATAAAAAAAAGAACTGCTGTGAGTATTAAGTAGCACCATACATGCAAGAACTACATAAACTATGTAAAATAAATTACAAAGAACTACACAAGTGTAAGTTATCATAATAGTGTTGAATTGGATAAAAAATTACGAGACCAGGAATCAAGAGATTTCTAATTCTATAACCTATGTGCTTTTCTATATGTAAGTTACACTTGTATTAAAACATTAACTGGAGGAAAAGATTTCTAATTCTGTCTGCTATAAACTAGCATTAACACTGGGCCACCTCACTTCTTGGGGCCTTAGTTTCCTCAGCTGTAAAATAAGTGTATTGAACTAAATTATGTTATCTTGACCTATATAAAATGCTACGATCTATTTCTTACGCCTTGATAATACATGCAAACACATTTTTAAAACGGGGATTTTGACAAGTAGGTGGGGACACATCTCTTTGATGTGAAATGCCTGAGGAGTCAAAGAACAAAAAGGTTTTTTTGAGGTTCCTGTTTGTTTTGTGGGTAGGTTATACAGGGAATCCCAGACAACTGATCAGGTCTTATGAGCAAAGCTTTGACTGGGAGAAACCTTAGAAGATGAAAGTATTCTGTGGGTTTCAGGCATAAAAAAAAAAATACAGTGCTCCAAGAGCAGCTTCTATCCTCATCGACATACAATGTAGGTACTCAATGAAAAGTTCAGAACACGGACTTTGTCGTCCCTAAACCTAGGTCTGAACCCTGACTCTGCCAGTTATTCAGCTCTATGTGATCCTAGGCAATCTCCTTCCCCTCTCTAAGTATCAGCTTCTTCAACGGGCTGATACAGGTACGAGAACCCGTATCAGAGCGCAGCGTACGGCACGTATCATCATCACCATCACATCACAAAGGCTCGATGTATAAACCGAGGAGCTCTGCTCCCCTGTACTCTCTGGTTTATACTGTCGATGACTAGGGCGTGTGTAACGTGTTAGTACCCAGCATAATGCTGTGTACACACAGGCATCTACTGAACGGTTTGAGGATTTACTGATAAGTTTTTAGGAACAGTGAAAGGCACAGCTCCTCATTTCTAAGGAGGAAGGAAAAGAAACAGTGACAGAAGGAAACCCAGGCTGTATTTTAGATGTCTTTCATACAGAAGGACTGCTAGATTCTGGAACATGTTTTCTTATTCTATTGTCTTTAATAGATTTTTAAAATATTACACAAAAACAAGCAATTTTATTCCACCTATGGTGCTGAAAATCTAGGAAATGTAGAAAGAAGGGAAAACATATACCCACGTGATAAATGCCTAGAGACAGTTTTGATGGGGAGTCTCATTCCTCCCTAAGCCACACCGATCCAGAGGCAAGGACACCGTTCCAGCCTCCCTCCACCCGTCCATCAGTACAACTCCCACTTGACAGAATTATGAGGAAGAACTGACTGTGTGACTTTGGCTAAGTCCCTTCAACCAAACCACAGTTAACACATCTGTAGAAAGAAATTATACTACATCATCGTTGTTGGAAAGATCTCATGTAACTTGAACGTCTTCTAGGCTTTGTAAACCTCCAAGCACTATTCAGACTACAGCTTTAAGGTATTATAAACTCTTGATTTGTCTTGATGACAATTTCATCTACTCGAAAGTAGAGGAAGCATAAAGGAGTATCTGGACCTAATCCTAAACAACAAAGAATCAGGGAGAAACCTGGGGAGAGGGTGACAGTATCATGTAGGAGTTTTCTTTGCAAATTATAAAACAAAAAACAAAAGCGATAAACAATAGTCATTTTTTTCCTTAAACTATCAAATTTCTGGATGTACCTAGACAGGATTTGCATCTCAAATGTGCTAAGCCCCAGTAAGAATGAAAAGCAACGGGCCAGCAAAATATGTGCTCTCTGGCTGTTAATATGAGAATCTGAACCTACAGAGTCTAAACGTGTACAGTCCAGGCTGAAACCTCTCTCCCTTGCAGGCACTCTGGCTTGCACACGTGCGTGCACACACCCTGCTGTGTGCTCCCCACCCTGCATCCCCCACCGGCTTTTGCCAACTCCTTGCAGACCTGACTTTAACCCGGGACGTGTTGTTAAGGCCCAGCCATGAGGCTTCATCTCTGGAGGCTTGTAATTGAAAAGGGCACACAGTGCTTGTTACCATGTCCACGGAGCCAGACTGTGAGGGGCGAACTATTGAGACAAACTTTAATTACAAGTCCTCGGAGGGCACTCACCTGTTTTGCTGTCTCAGTGAGGGCCGCGGCTTCGGCCTTACCCAGCTGTTGCACCATCTTGTAAAAGAGGCTCTCTTTATTTTGCAGCAAAACATATGGCTCATCATATTCTTTCAGCCTTCCTGCATCCAAAACCTGTTCATCAGCAGAAAGAAACCCATTGAAACACAATGTTTTGCAGTAACCTATTATAACTCAGACAATATTTCGGAAAGGGGCAGGAGAAGGAGAATATAGAGAATCTGTTTGGGTGGTAGGTCTGGATGGTGTTTAAATGGTTTGATTACCCTGTTTGCGGAAGCAAACAAAGGCCTAACCTGACCTTTTATTATTATAATGTTATAGGATGGGAAGAAACAAAGTTCTAAACTATCATTACAGGCATTCAGCAGTCTTAGGGAACTTTATATTCTGCCAAAGGCATGTGGGGTTGTTAACATTAGTTACTGCTTTTAACTCTCAGACTCTGAGCTTTGAAAGTATATATGAATAGGGCCGCCCCGTGGCTCACTTGGCAGGGTGCGGTGCTGATAGTGCCTACACTCCGGGTTCGGATCCTATATAGGGATGGCCGGTGTGCTCACTGGCTGAGCGTCTTGCAGACCACACCAAGCCAAGGGTTGCAATCCCCTTACTGGTCAAAAAAAAAAAAAAGAAAGAAAGTATATATAAACAGCCCTCAGAGTTGGGAAACTTCTTGATTTGAGAAACTCAAACTCAATTTATCTAAAACACAGTGTAATATCATACAAATCAGATGGCAACAAATTAATTGCTGACCTGGTCTGACAGAACCTGAGCAACATTTGGAAAAGAAGTAAATGCTTCTGGAATTTCTTTAGGGTCCTAGACTATGAGAGCTGCTAAGAGGGGCTGAACCCTTGGTCAGCGAGGTTAAGTTGTGTCCTGAAGTTCAGATCTGATTGTAGTTTATTAATCCGAGAGAGAACGGCTAGCCAAAAGAGCTGCTACCTAAGCAGCTTTAGCATAACTGCTCTGCACAGAAGAAATCTCTAGAAATCCAATTTTCTCTTTGGATAAGACTAAAGAAGCAATTAAGAAACTGAGCTCCAGATTCCAGTGATCACGGCCCACACAGCACATGCAGGCAGCCTGATCTGAACTGCTGAGGGTCTGAATCTGTTTTTATAATGATCTTTCTTTGCTTCTTTCTTTCTTTAGCTGCCTGCCTTTTAGCTGTTTTATTGCTCATTAATATGTCCACTGGAAATTGAAAGGGAGAGGAAGGAGCTTTTCACTCTGTGTCTCTACTTATTAGTGGCTTTGCTTAATGGTTTCAGAGGGAAGAAAGAGTCTGAAACAATTGGCCCAAATGACGCGGCTGGGAAGAGTTCTGACGTTAAGTGGTACTTAGTTCTTCATTTAGGCCATATTTAGAGTAAATTTATCTTAAGAGAATATGCCAAAACTCTAAGCAGGACACAGGTTGTTCTTCCACATCTACATAGAGCAGTTAATTCTGTCCCATGCAATTTAATCGGAAACATTTATTAAGTCTCATAAAGAGCATTTTCCTGTTAATCTTTTGTTTACTACTCTGAATCACTGCTAAGGGCAGCTTTCTCAAAAGAGTTCAAGAATAATTGAATCTGTCACATCCACATAATAATTAAAATGTCCTATAATTTCACATGTCAATTTAGATGCCCCAAATGTGTAATTTTACTTAAGCATAGCATTACAGAGCATAACCACTCCTCCTGATGAAGGAAAAAAAATGCAGTTTTCAAGTACAGGTCTCTCTCATGCTAAAGACTAAGTAAATATGTGAATCAAATTACTTTATAAAATGATGAACTTTTTATTCTGCAAAAATAACAATTAAACTTAAAAATCTCTACTTCACAATTGATAAAGAGAGGGTTCTCTGACTATAAAAACTTTATGTATTTTTTAATAAAAAGAAAGTACTACAAATATTTTGTCCTTGTCCAACTTTCCACTGAATTTCTGCACATTTGAGTAAACAATAAATATTTCCATTTTCACTCATATTGCCCGAAAACACATGAATGCTGCTGAGACCAGTAGTTCTCAGAATTGACCAGAATCTAAAAAGGCAAAGGCAGGAAAAATGAATGCTCTCAAAAAGCAACAGGATTAATAGTATCAATGACAGAAAGATCATTTTGGTCAAAATATTTTGAGCCTTATTAGGTACTAACAATTTAACGTCTGTGCATTTTACTTTGTTAGGAGAGTTTTCAATTTGGGGAATGACAGAACTGTCAAATTTTCATATAATGCTTGATAATTTATTAGAACTTAAATTTTTTAACTTCTGTAAAATAACAATTTAAAATGTAAAACAAAACAGACTTCTTTAATACTGTTTTATATGCATTAAAACAAAATACAGTAGCTTAAAATGAACCGGATTACTGTAGCCCCAAATGGATGGATTCAGAAGGTTTGAGACATGGCATGCCCTGGCATATAAACACAATGTCACAAAGAATACAGGTATCATAAGGATCAGTGAAATCACCCCATAACCAAAGTAGCAGTTTTTGAACTTGAAAAGAAAAATGGCCATGGGTTGAACAGTCACTGCTTTTACAGCCATTACTGTTAACTCTCAAAATAGAGTATAGATAAACAAGGCAGGTAATTTCCTTCCTCTCTCCCATCCATCCAAAGCACTGTTTTAGAAAAGAGAGATTCAAAGATGAGCAAGACTGTCAAGACGCTCATAGCCAGAGGTGAAGACTGAAGAGCAGACACGTTGAATAACTTGGCCCCGGCTGCATAACCAGTAAATGACAGAGCTGGGATTCGAACCTAGGTCTGAACCTGTCTTCTCTCCTCTCCATGTAAGTTCCCAGAGAAAGACATTATTACTTTATTATTAGAAGTAAAGTATGGGCGATGAGCATTTTAAACATTTCATTTTCTAAGACACCTTTTCACTTGATTTATTAGCTTTGCATAATTTAAGAAAATATGCCTATAAACATAAACATTTCCCCATCCCCTTTTGACTATAATTTTATTACAATTCATGATTCAAAATTATTTACTGTGTGCCTGCTATATATACTCACAGAAAAAGAAAACCAATTTCATTAAACTTTCATGATTAATAAAGAGCAAGAAACACAAGGCAAAAACACACTAGAGAAAAACTTAAGTGAGTTTTCATTCATTCCTGAATTTATTCGGCACATGTAATGCACACTTACTGCATCTGTGTCGTTATGCTAGGTGCTATGAAGAGGCAAAGACATAGAAGTCCCAGTCCCTGCCTTTGGGAAGCCTATACTCAAAGAAGAGAAAGAAGAAAATACCCAAGTGGCTATAATGCAAGAAAAAAAGGCAAACAAGCAGGAGGTTGGGAGCAGAAGAGGTCACCTCTGGCCAGAGTTTCTGAGGAAGAGCTTCAGGGAGGAGGGAGCAGCCAACCAGGCATTGAAGAATGGACAGACTTGGACACGCAGAAAGGGAGGTGGGAGGAGGATCACTCCAGACCCAGAAACAACATGAGCCAACACGACCGGAGGCAAGCCTGTCACCTCCTCCTGGGCAGGGCTGTGTGGTTTCTCTGGTTCACTGTTGCATCTCCAAGGCCTGATGATGCACATGACAAGTAAGGGTGCTCAATGCATACTGAGTGAAAGTTAAATACAAAGGAAACCAAATTCAGGGCATGACTGGGTGACTGTCCAGTGGTGTGGTTTGGCAAGACAACAGGGTGAGATTGAGGGAGGAAAGAGTCTAGCTAGCAGTGGGAAACAAGGCGGCGGGATATAGGGGTTATGGGATTAGGGATTTAGACTTGGAGGACCACATGCCTCAGTTGATGATGGCTGCAGGCAACAGGAGGAAGGCAAGTGAGGGAGAGAGAGAGAGAGCAGAGATGAGGGCAGATGCATGAGGCTCATTTACGTGAAATATCAAAAAAGGGAAAGGCGAGAAGGCACAGTCAGATGCCACAAGGGCTGAGCTGAGATACACATGGAAAAGTGCCAGGAATAGAATTTTACCCACGTAGCCTTCACATTTACTGCTTTGAGCAAAGATTCTAATCTTTTAGAATAAACACAAAGCAACTCTGAATATTCTCTTTGTTCAGAAAAACAGGTAGAATTAATTTTGAATTTTTATCTCAATATCTTTCATATCTGTAAGAAAAAGCTCTTGAAATCTCCCGCTGGGTCCCCACCCTTGCTGTACCCAAAGAAAACTACAAACAAACCACACATTAACGCTGATGTGATAGCGATCCCTCTGCCCCAAGATCTCTCCAGGAATGCCAACCTCAAATCGCTTGCTGCTCTAAGAGGTTAAGGAAAAAAATACATTACACTGGATGAGTCAGTCAGTTATGGAAGCTCAACGAAGATGCGGCTCTCAGGCCTATATATCTGCAGATAACCCAGGTACAAGACATAAGATTATATGGACTGATTATATGTCCTAGATATAAGATTATATGGACTGACTGAAAAATAATTTAACCCATTTTAATTGGCAGGATGCCATGCGTGATTGTGGGATGGGCTCGGGAAGAGGTGAGGGGCAGCACAGGGTAGAAGAAAAGCCTTACCATAGGAAGAGAAAAGCCCAAAACAGCTATCAATCTGGCAACAAGCAATAAAGAGAGACCCCATTTAGCAAAATGCAGAGTGGGGAGGGGAGGATCTGAGTTTCAGACATCTGCTTTGGGCTGCCAGGTGACAAAAAGATGTGTATGGACAGTTGTCCAACTGTAGAAGTTGGCTCCATCACTGGTAAAATGAGTGCCTGTGATTTTTCTCTGTGACAAGACACTGACACGTGGCAAGTATTACTCAAAATCCTTCCCTAGGTCTTGAAGTAGTAGATGACTCTTCCCATCTGGGGCAGGTAAAGGCTCAGTCACGGTGACCTGCACAGCTATTCCCAGAGGTTGTGCCTTCTACCTTCACATTAGTTATTTTCCCCCCAGACACTTGAATTAAATCTCTCAGCCTATCTTTGAAGAAGCATTTTTTCCTTCTGAAATGTTCTAATCGTGGCCATGTAGGCTTACTAAAGAAAAGTTCCATGAAGGTGAAAACCAGAATTTAAATAAAACTTGAGTTAGCTTTGAGTAGTTGTGCTTTTCCAGCTGGGTAGGTTATAATAGTTTCTAGTTTTGTTTTCTCTGGGCAAACGCCACTAAAAAGAGATTTGAGTTTATGAAGAAAGGTAAAGATTATAGAGCCACAGTTGGAGTTTCTCAGCCTTGCTTTTGGTTCTCTGAAATTCATTCCCAAAGAATTTCCCAGCTGCTGGAGCACTGAACACAAGCAACACTAATTGCTGCAGTTTCTCCCATTCGTCTTTCAACTCATGCTATTGGGGAGAATCTGGAGACCGCAAGGACAGGGGTGTGCAGGGATTGGAGGACAAAGCTGTGCTACTGGCTAAAAAGAAAACAGGTCATAAGTAACCAGCTAATCCTAAAAAACTACAGGGAAGAAGCTGTCTTTATTGTTGAGATAGTTGTTGAGTATTAGGAGAAAGAGGATTTCTAATTTGTCTGTCTTGCTCCACTGTTTTGTGACAACAGAGCAAATGAGGAAGATTAAATTGGTTGTCATTACAACTACACCATATTTCATAAAGTTAAAATTGAGAGAACATCTTTGTAAAATAGAATTCTAAGCCTACCACATTAATGGCACTTAAAGAACCAAAACTGGGCAAATCCCTTTGGAAAGTCAACACATAAACAAATCTATTAATTGGGTCACAGTCGTTTCTCAACAAGCCTCTTGTCTGATTTACTTACAGTAAACAAAACCGTATCCATCCGTCTTTATGGAGAAGTATTCACCAGTGTGACAAAATGTAATTATTATACCTTAAGCACTTGCAATTACAGGACTTTATGATGACAACACTGTTGGTTATGCCCTTCATTAGCATCTGTCACTTCCCCAGCCACTCCCCCTGTGCCTGGCCGCCGCCCTCTGGAGCATTAGGCTTTGCAGACGATTGACTTGTCTTTATGTCCTCTAAGCTTTCAGAATAACAGAACAGAAAAATCCCTCTATTAACTGTTTCTTTTGCTGTGCAGAAACTTTTTAGTTTAATATAATCCCATCTGTTTATTTTTTTCTTTTGTTGCCTGTGCTTTTGGGGTCTTATTCATAAAGTTCTTGCCCAGTTCTACTTCCTGAAGTGCTTCCCCTATGTTTTATTTTAGTATTTTTAAAGTTTTGGGTCTTACATAAAAGTCTTTAATGCATTTTGAGTTGCTTTTGATATATTTTGGTATATACAATTGATTTTGGTGAGAGGTACAGGTCTAGTTTCACTCTTCTACACATGGATGTCCAGGTTTCCCAGTACCCCTTATTCAAGAGGCTTTGGCACAGCAAAAGAAACAGTTAACAGAGTGAAAAAACAACCTGACGAATGGGAGAAAATATTCGCAAACTATGCATCCAACAATGGATTAATTTCCAGAATATACAAGGAACTCAAACAGCTTCACAATAAAAAGACAAGTAACCCAATTAAAAAATGGGCAAAGGAGCTCAATAGGCATTTCTCAAAGGAAGATATGCAAATGGCCAACAGACACATGAAAACATGCTCAACATCACTGAGCATCAGGGAAATGCAAATCAAAACCACATTGAGATATCAGCTCATGCCAGTTAGACTGCCGTTATCAAAAAGACAGAGAGTAACAAATGCTGGTGAGGATGCAGAGAAGGGGGAGCCCTCCTACACTGTTGGTGGGATTGTAAATTGGGGCAACCATTATGGAAAACAGTATGGAGGTTCCTCAAACAACTACAGATAGAACTGCCATACGACCCAGCAATCCCAATGCTGGGTATATACCCTAAGGGATCGAAATCATCATGTTGAAGGGATACCTGCACTCCAAAGTTCATCACAGCTCCATTTATAATAGCCAAGAGTTGGAACCAACCTAAATGTCATCACTGGATGATTGGATAAGGAAAATGTGGTATATTTACACAATGCAATACTTCTCTGCCATAAAAAGGAATGAAATTCTGCCATTCACAGCAACATGGAAAATTATGTTAAGTGAAATAAGCCAGGCACCGAACGAGAAATATCATGTCCTCACTCATAAGTGGAATCTAAAAAAAGAAAAAAAGAAAGATACAACAATGCATTGAACTTTCAAAAGAAGAGAAGAGAACCGAGGCCACCAGAGATGGGAAAGGGGGAGGGGGAGGGGAGTTAACGAGAAATTGGTAAAGGGCCACAAAAAATGGTTATATAGTGTAATAATAAACATAGTAATTACCCTGATTTCACATATTGCACACAGGTATTGATATTCAACACTGTACCCAATGGATACATACAACTGATTATGTTTCAATTAAAAATAGACAAATTAAGAAAAACAAAAACAGAAAATCACTTGTTTTATGGAAAGGAAATAGGTATTTCTAAAGCAAGGCACCAAAAAAAAAAAAATTTGCTTCAAAAACCAAAACTTTGGGGCCGGCCCGGTGGCGCACTGCTACAGTGTGCCGCTTGGGAGCATGGTGGCACTCCTGCCAAGGGTTCGGATCCCACATACAGACCGGTTCCTGCTCACTGGCTGAGTGAGGTGTGGGAGCAACACCGAGGGTTGCGATCCCGTTGCTGGTCCTGGTCTGGTACGGGCGCGACACTGAGGGTTGCGATCTGTTGCTGGACACGAAAAAAAAGACAAAAAGGAAAAAAAAAAAAACCCAAAACTTTGGGAAAGAACATTATTTATGGAGTTTTGTTACATGAAAAGCCAGCTGATGATCAGAAGCTCTAGAATACAGGGCCGGCCCGGTGGCGCACTGCGCTAGTGCGCCGCTTGGGAAGCGCGGCAGCGCTCCCGCCGAGGGTTCGGATCCCACATACAGACCGGTTACCGCTCACTGGCTGAGCGAGGCGCAGGGGCAACGCCGAGGGTTGCCATCCCGTTGCCGGTCCCGGTCCCGGTCCGGTACGGGGGCGACACTGAGGGTTGCGATCCGTTGCCAGACACGGAAAAAGACAAAAAAAAAAAAAAAAGAAGCTCTAGAATACAATAGAAGGTTTTGATATGGGGTGGGTAGAGCACCTGTTTCTGAAGCAACAGAATGCATGTCTTCTTGGGTCCCCTGAGGTTGAAACCTGCCACAAAGAAGTCAGCAACAGAAACCAGCTCAAGTGGCCAAGTTACATCTGGGGACCTCCTGTGACGTTGCTGATGGCCCTGTGCCAAGGAGCCCTAAACTGATGATTTCTCAAAACTGGAGGTGGGAGTGGGAGGGCAGCCCCACGGTGAAATGCAAAGTCATCCCAGAGGTCACATGCTCAAAAAGGACCCTTGCACTTCCTTTCTCCACATCAACTTCTCCCTCACTGTTCACCACTCATCCAGATGCCTCAACCCTAGAAACCAGCATAGGCTCCTCTGTCCCCTCATGTCCCACGTTCAAGCCATCAGACAGTTCAGTTGCTCTGTTCTGCCACTGACCCCCAATCCATCCATCTCACCATCTCCACTGCTAGCACCTTAGTCTGAGCCACCAACATCCAGGGGGAGAGGGGACACAACTGTTAAGAGTGAGAGTGGAATACTACACTTAAAGAACTGAAAGACAAATTAAGTCTTTAACTATAAAGGCAAGAGGGAGAGCAGTCAGACCCTCTACTCCTGTTGTGTGGGACACCAGGGTCATTCCTGCCCACATCCAGCTCTGGGGAGTGACAAGGCTAAAGGCACCTCTTCAATGCTGACAGTCCAATGTTTTCACAAACATTGGGACTCCGCAATGATGATCCCATCTGACCACACATATGAAATAGGGTCAGAAGTACCATTCCAGAAATTGCCAAAGAAGTCAAAAGTGACAGCTCCACTGTCACTGGACATAAGGAAGTTTGGATATTACTGATCCATTCTTTATGAACCTGTTCAGTCTGGACCATCATGTCACCCCTAAACTCCATCTGTTGCCTCGGGCACTACTATGCAGGCTTTCTTTAACCCACTTCCTTCCCTGTCATCAATCAGAGCATCACTGGATACCAGACAGTGACAAAGGTTAGCAGCCACAAGATGGATGAAAATCAGCCCAGCGCCACAGGCTGGGAGTTAGCCTGAAAATCACTTGTGTTCCTTTGGGCTTCTTTGCTGTCAAAGGTTTTACTTTTGAGGAATGTTTCCCTTATCATTTTATAAAAGCCACATCATAAGATTTATCGAAACTGTGCAAGCACCAAAGGGAAAGGGGAGGGGGAGGGGAGATAGAAGAGGAGGAAAGAAGGGGGAGTGAGAGAGAGGGAAAGAAAAGGAAGGGAGTGAGGAAGGGTGGAAATAAGGAGGGAAAGACTGAAATACTAAGGAAGGAAAAGCCAATTGAACCTGTAAGGAAGACATCCACGTGCAGGTGGGTGTGCTGCTGTGTGAGACACTCGCTGGTTATCTGTCCGCAGCCCCGCGCCCCAGCCCTGCCTCTCCGCTGTCTGCCACCTGTGAGGCCGGGGCAGTCACAGTTCTGAGGCTCTTTGGACTCTGTCAGGTTCTGCCAGTCGGGGGCACTGGAGGAGATGAAAGTGGGACACAGGCCCTTGGTCTTCCCTCCTGGTTTCTGCTGTGTCACCTCAGTCCCCCGCCTGCCCTTCCATCAGCACATCTGGAGCCAGCTCACCATGCTCCCAGACAAACACGACCAGCAGCTGGGCAGTGGCCTCTCTTCAGAGGTCCAAGCTGCACCTCTTCAGGGCCTCGCCTCTGAGTTCCCAGATCTGGAGATCTGTGCTAGCTGCTTCCTAAAATTATTACCCTGGTGCATCCCTTCGCTCTCCCAGCCCTCCAATTCCCATGTGGCATGCTTCCTTTATTAAACCGTTTCTGTTGAAATCATTCATTTTTCTGTTGAGGCCCTTTCTGAAAATGATTTGTTGTAGACTTCTCACATTCTCCCCTCTGAGAACGTATCTTGTGAACATCCCAACAGCTGAGAAGTTCTACAACCTTACCTAACAACCTCCTGGCAGTTTAAATGAAAGGCTAATTTTTTAATTTTTATTTTTTCTGCAGCTGGCCGGTATGGAGATCTGAACCCTCAGCTCCTGGTGTTATCAACACCATGCTCTAACTGAGTGAACTAACCGGTCAGGCCCACATCTTTGATTAAGGGACTCCAACATGCTGAAACATCCGCGACGTGGTGAAAATGACCATAATATGACCCTTAATATCAGAAGCTGTATCTTAGATTTGGAATATTTTCATGGTAGGCCATCTTAAAGAAAAATGTCAATTCAAATAAACTTTTAATATAAAAATATGCAAACAGATGAAATGGATATCTTATTTAACAGCAATGAATGTGTAGTTAAGTACTTGAGTTGTCAGGAATGAGAGGAAAAATTAACAGAAAATTAACTTTGTGGGGTTTTTTCCAAGTTTTACAAGAAAGGATAAATTGGAAATTTGAACACAAATGGAAGGAACTGGAATGCCACAGGTGAAGAACTCACCATGATCTTGTCACTGTCAATAATGGTGTTCAGCCTGTGCGCGATCGTCAGCACGGTGCACTGGGCAAACTTCTCCCGGATTTTTTTTTGTATTAACTCATCAGTTCTGGAATCAAAGAATTAAATTTAATTCAGTAAAGATGGGAAAAGTAGACTTAAGACTTAAAAAGAACACAAAATATTTCAATAATGATTTTTTAAAAAATCAGTACTTTAAGATATGATCTTGTTTTAAAAAATTAAGTATAAAAAGTCACTTAGAAATTTGCTATACGTTATACAACAATAAAAAATATTTTCCCCTCCAAATTGCTAGAAACATCAGGAGCAGGATTTAGGAATCCAGCTCTCTTAGAATGCTGAATATTATCATTAATGCTGTAAAATGTGTTTTGGTTTCTTCCTCTATTTTCCAGAATTAATATTATCAAGAGATATCTTTGGGGTAAACAGAACGCTTAGAAACATTTCTCCGCATTATTCAATGTTTCCCATTTACCACATTTAAAAATTGGATTTTTTTTCTTAAGTTTATTAATATTATTTTTACATTCTATGATGTTGCGGAGCAGTTGCGGGGGAGGGGAAAGAAATAGGGTGGGAGGAAGAGGAAGGAGTAGGGACGGGGTTGAGGCCTGTGGCGCCCCCCTCATTCCTGCAGGGGAGACCAGGGGGCTTCCAGGGGTGTTTTGGTCATTGCTGGGCTGGGTGCAGATGTCAGGGGGGTGTGGCTGAGGTCCTCGCCATCCCACAGCCCTAGCTCGGAAGACAAAATTCAAATTCAATGTTACATGGACCTGGGATCCACATTGGCTGTCGCTTCATCAATAATCAATATCCGGTTTTTCCTGAGAATTGCCCTGGCAAGGCACACCAATTGTCTCTGTCCAACGCTAAAATTGGATCCTGATTCTGCTAATTGAGTATCCATTTTGCCAGGAAGATCTTCGATGGTTTCTTTAAGTTGTACCTGCAAATATAGAAAGAATGACATTTTCCTAAGCAAACTACTGCTGAAGTAGACAAGCCTCTTAGACATCAGAACTTTGAAGTCCTTTCTCTCAGAAGACAGCTTATGTGTAGAGCCACAGGATGGTGAGAGTTAGTTCTAGTTAATGCTCATTAAAAAGATGGTCAACTTAGAGTGAACTCATAACAGAAATATTCTGACTTTCTGAACAAAGTTATTAATAGGACCCAGGAATGCTTCTTTGTCACCAGCAATAAGCACAGTCTGTTCATGGTGGGTTGTGTGTTAACGCTCTCGTGCCAATTTCATTAAGACATATGCAGTGGCTAAATAAAATTATTCTCTAGGTGAAATACAAAAAAATTTTAAATGTCCCATCTTAATTTTTAGTGAAAAGGTAACTGCAGGAATTTATAGAGACAAAAGTTTCCTAGGGGCTGGGCTAACTGTAAATGGACATGAGAGAACTTTTTGGGGAGATGGAAATGTTCTAAAACTGGGTTGTTGTGATGGTTGCACAACTCTACAAATTTACCAAAATCAATGAATCACACAAAGGGAGAACTTTCTATATATAAATTACACTTCAATGCAGTCGGTGAAAAGTAATCATCTCAGTGTCCCCGTCACCTGAACTCCCTTTCTACCACATGATATCCACCAAGAACCCCTCCCAGGGAGTTAAAGACATCTCTCAAAAAATGAAGCCCTTTATCTCAGTATAGTCTCTGTGGAAAAAGTAAGAATCTCTCTGGTTGAATTGTTTTCCAAAGTACATTTTGCATAGGTGTTAGTACACAAAAGGGAAAATTTAAAAAGAAAATTACTTTAAGAAGTATGGTTCTCTAAAGATATAATCTTATAGGCACTTTACTCTTTTGGAAGGTTTTAATCAACTAGAAAAGTTTTTAAAAATACAAATTTAAACAACAGAAGGCTGTGCCTCATATGTTAGGAAATCTGGAGCCTATTTGGGGGATGGTTCTTTCCCAAGTTTAATCCCATCAGACCGCCAAAGCAGTCAAGTGCATTTGCTTCAATCTCAAATATTTTGCAATGAACAAAAACTCATGAAAAACAGGACACAACATAACATCTTGCCCCCCGCACTATGGAGTGTTTATACTGGGTTGTGGTTCAGTTTAACGGATACCTGTTTTGGAAAATTTTATACAATGAGAGCCAAACTCAGGCTATACTTGAGAGCTATAGAAGAAACAGAGTTAGTACACCTCAAATTAAGAGATCAGCAGAGTCACAGCTGGCCAGCTAGCTCAACTGCTTAGTGTGTGGTGCTGATAACATAAAGGTTAAGGATCCGTTCCCTGTACCAGCTACTGGCCAGCAAAAAGGAAAAAAAAAAGAAAAAAATAATGAGAGAGATCAATAGATTGACGAGTGATGGTCAGTAAACAGATACACAGAATCACAACAAGAAACCAAGGGTAAATGGGCAATATTTTCATGGTACCCTAAATGCTGAAGCACTTCTATGAACATGATCTTCGGCTGCGCTCATGGTGGAAATCCAACTCCATGAAATGAGAATTCTGAGTTAGGATTAAATATGATATTGGCGTTTAGTGTTAGCAGGAAAGATAGGAAGATAAACAAAACCTGAAGTGTAAGATGTGGATCTCGGTACAAGACCCTGCACTGAGATCTGGAGAATGGAAGACGCCAGCCTAGTCAAGCCCCTCCGTTACAAGGAAGAGGACTTACTGAGTGTTGTTTTTATGAAACATACTCATAGATCTACACCCCAGGTGACAGAATCAATCAGAAGCGTGATGGTGAAAGCCTTCGTCAGCTTTTCCTTCTGAGCTGACTCAGGTCACACTGGTACGTGCCGACAGGTCTTTCTTAAGACTAACAGCCAGATGCTGAAGGAGGAACCTCACACTTGCCCCTAAAGGTGGCATCTCATTACTCATCTGGTTTTTGACTCTCCTCGGGTTTTCCACATCTACCTGAAGAGGAGGAAAGGTTGCAAGGTGAAGAACAGTGAGCATGTTTTCCAGAAAAGGGAATCTTCTGAGACCGTGTCTTCATTTATGAATCAGGGACGGGCGTGAGACTGATACGAATGTGACGCTGCTCTGCAGTGTGACCATCCATTCAAGTGATGACGGGGAAAAAGAGCACAGAGGGAGCAGAACCCAGTGACTACGAGCGACAACGGGGGCAATCTGAAAACATCTTGGACAATGGCACTGCTTCACTATTAAATTTCTTGTGTGAGACAGCGGTATTATGTTAATGGAGAACGTCCTTGTTCCCAGGAGCTATATATGTACATGTTTAAAAGTGAACTGCAACTTAACGAATATGTCAGTAACTAACTTTCAAATGATTCAGCAAAATACAAGCAGACGATACAAGAGAGGAAGCAAATGTGACAAAATAATGACAACTGGTGAGTCTAGGCGAAGGGTGGACGTGTGTTCATCCTATTATTCCTTCGACTCTCCTGTGACTTGGAAATCTTAAAATAAAAAATTGGGGCCTTGAAGCCAGACAGCCTGGGCTTGAGTCCTGCCTGGCTCTGCCAATCGGGCACATTCCTGAATTTTCTCTATATTAGCTTCTTAATCCTTCAATAAGGCCGCAATATTATTATAATCAAGATGTCTATCTCCTAACATTAAATGAGTCAATACAGGTAGTGTTTAGGACAGCGCTTGATACACAGCAAGAGATTAACAAACACTGCCTATTATTAACAATGCTGTCAGCTAGCCCTCTTCGTGTTTTGCTTTATTTTTCATTGTATTTATTAACACCTAACATACCACACATGCATTTGCTTATTTTCTATCTCCCGCATAAGAATTTCAGCTCTGAGAGGGTGGGGGATTCTGTCTCCCTTGATGACTGCTATAGCCCCATAGCAAGAAGCTCTCAATAAATATTTCTTGGATGTATGAATGAAGCCACAAGTACATCTCATTTTGTGACATATCTGTTCCTATAAATTAGAAAATAAATCCATCTACATATATAATTTATATGAAATACCATTTTCTTATTAAATGTCATTGTAAATTAAATATATTCATTGCAAAAGTTAATTGGCTCCCAGACATCATAATATCATACTTTACAATGTGGAAAATGTTAAAAACAGTTATAATTTCAGAAAAACTGATCAAATAGTATTCAAAACTATGTATCTAAGTATAGAATATTTCAAACGATTTTTAAGCTTGGAAAAATAGTAAACTATAGCAAATCTGAAAATAATAAACTGAACTTATAAGACACCCCATTTCTGTCAACATAAATGTTTTCAAAGTAACCTACTCCATGCACTGTACCTACTGGGTGCCAGTGCCCCTTGCAGGAGAAAAGAATAGCTGATGCTCGAAAAAGAAGACTTAAAATGCGATCAACATCAAATCAACAGATGGGGACGAGCTTTTACTAGAACAAAGTCAAGGGTAAATGGAGTCAAGGGGAGCCCATTCTCTGAAATGCATGGCCTGGGGGAAATGGCAATGAAGTGTGTGGAGGAAGCAAGAGCTGAAAAACACCTTCCTGACCTAACACGCTGCGGGTGCTCGGCTATCTGCATCGTGGCTCCATGTAGAACGAGGTATCCTTGCATTCCAAATAGAGATACTATCAACGTTGAACATAATTGGGTGATTTCTTCACTGTTCTGACATGACATATCCTACTTGTAATTGTGCATCCCAGTATTAGAGTCGTCTACAGAGCTGTATCTGCTGTGATATTTTGGCCTTTTTCTGATAAACCGCTTGTCTTTAGTCATTACTTATGTTATATGTATAGAGCTGTCATTACCTCTTAGCTGCCTCAACTGGCACTGATTCTAGTAAACTTTCTTCCATTTATAGCTGACTATTTTTCAGTATTTGAGGCATCTTTCAGCATATTTTAAAAATAACCAAGAGGAGATGGGCAACATTCAAAGGACTGTCCTCTGCTGAGTGCCAAACCTACTTTTCCATCTCTGGCACTACTCTCTGCAAGGGAGAAGGGGGAGGAAGAAATCAGAGAACATTGAAAAAAAGCATCTTTCCTTTTTAAGTGAAGTTGTTAAACAAGAAAAAAATAATAGCGCCTTCTTAAGGAATATCTCAAGCCAACCCTATGAAATTGGGCCCCCACTTCCAGTTTGGCATCATTTATAAACCAACTGATTAGGATTTTCAGTCCACTTTAAAGGAAGCTGGCAAAGACACTGGGACTTCCACCATCCACTGCAGGGCAGGATGGGTTATACTGCTCTGAGCTGGATATAATGGGAAGAAGCAACCCAAGGAGACAGCAAATAGAATATGATACAGAAATCCAGAGGACCTTGAACGGCAGTGGGGTTGTGGTGCTGAACCCCTAGCATGATGTCTCCCCAGATAAACACACATGGGAACAGCAGACACACAATCCAAGGAGGTGAAGTTCTGACTTCACCGTCAGAAGACCCTGAGATTCCAAGGACCCCAGGAGAAGAATCCCTGACCTATCACAATGACCCCAGCCTCCATAAACTTGTGGTCATGAAACTAATTACCACTGTTAAAAATTCACAGCACTTCTTCTGTCACGAGTAATCAGCCTTTTTTCTTCATCCAGATTATAAAAGAATAATAATGTACTACGGAACATTTGGAAAATTCGGAAAAACCAAAGAGGAAAAAAAAACACAACAAAAACTCATTATTTTATTACCCCCAAACAAGCAATGCTAATATTTAATTCTCTTTCTCAGTACAGGTTTCAGGATATGTGTATGATTAAAAGCAGTTGAAATCATACTATATTTTTAGAAAATCTAGCAAATTTTCCATTGAAAAACATAACGTCATAAAGAAATAATTCCTAGAGAAAGACAATGATGGGATAATTTCTCACTTCTAAGAGGTATCATTAAAGCTCTGAGGTCAATTCCAGAAGCAATGCATGGAAACTACTCACTACACTCTGCAGTCAGGCCTCACAGTACACTCAAGTTTATTAACAGAAAGCTCCCAATATAGTTTATTTTTTTTATTTTTATTTTTTTTTAAATTTTTATTTTGTCAATATACACTGTATATGATTATTATGGCCCATCACCGACACCTCCCTCCCTCCTCCCTCTCTCCCCTCCCCCCCAAGAATGTCTTTTCCGTTTGCTTGTTGTAGTAACTTCATGAAAGTATAGTTGTTATATCTTCTTCCCCGCCCCGGTTTTTTGTCTTTTTTTAATTGATGTGGTGTATCATATTTAATGATTTGCATATGTTGAACTANTGTTCATCCGTTCATTAGTTGATGGACATTTGAGTGGCTTTTACTCTTTGGCTATTATAAAGAAAACTGCTATGGACATTTCTGTACAAGTGTTCCTGAGGAGGTATGCTTTTGTTTCTCAGATATGTACCCTATGAGTGGAGTTCCTGGGTCATGAGGTATCATCTTTAACTTGGAACTGCTAAACTGTGTTCCAGAGCAGCTGCACCATTTTACATTCCCACAGCATCCATGAGGTTGTAATTTCTCCACATCCTTACCAACACTTGTTATTCTCTGTCTTTTGGGCTGTAGACATCTTGTGGGTATGAAGAGGTATCTTAACCATGGTTTTGCTTTGTGTTTCTTTAATGACTAAGGATGTCGAGGATCTTCCCATGTGCTTCTTGGAGATTTGTATATCTTCTTTGGAGAAATGTCTATTTAGATCCTTTGTCCATTTTCACAGTGCATTATTTGTCTTTTTATTAATGAGTCATAAGATTTTTTATATATTCTGGATATATATAATATATTCCTTATTAGATATATGATTTGTAAATATTTTTCCCCATTCTGTGGGTTGTCTTTTCACTTCCTTAATGGTATCATTTGTAGCACAAAAGTTTTTTTAATTTTTATAAAAGCACAAAAGTTTTTCAATTTTTATAAAGTCCAATTCATCCATTTATTCCTCTTATTGCTTGTGCTTTTGATGTCATGTCTAAGAAGTCATTGCCTAACAAAGTCACAAAGATTTACTCCTTTGTTTCATCTATTAACAGGCTTTTCAGATCTTTGACTTACACTGAATTTAGAAATCTCTTCGTTCCTAAATGCTAAGGGTGGCATGGAGTGGGGAAAAGTAGGTATGTGTGACTTATAGTAGGTATTTGTTATAAGTATAACAAATGTTGAAATATAAAATAATACTTCTTCAACTTACCAACCCTCAAATAAGCTTCAGTGTAATTTCCAAATGATATTTCTACCACAGAAATTAACTATAAAAGTTCTACTAACATTTCCAACTCCCCTCTCCCTGTACCAGCCCCTGCCCATGGAACTGGCTGGACCAGGCATTGACAGAGAGGGTGGAGTGAGCACCGGGGGCCCCAGGGTAAGGCTGCTGCAAGGAGTTCCTGGTCAAGATAACTACACATGATGGGACTGGAGAGAGTAATTACGCCAGAGCCTGGGAGAGTTGAGGTTTAAGTGCCAGCAAAAGGAAGGGTGCTGACACATTGAAGGCAGAAGAGGAGAAGGAAGAAAAGGCAGAGAGAGAGGTTCCAGAGTCACAAAGCTGAGTTCTTAGGCCCATGGAGACAAGACCAAGTAGAAATAGTTCACAATCAGTTGTGGAGAGATGAAGGATGTTGAGAAGAAAGGAGTGGTTATCTGAAGCAATGGT
>NW_007733252.1:0-3999 GCF_000696425.1 Galeopterus variegatus
TCATTTAAAAACGTTACTTATTCTGTTTCTGTATGTTTTGGTCTTTTTCTTATATAATGAAATCTTCCTTCTATGTATAGTGATTCTTAGTTCTTCTTATATATTTAAGAATGAAACACTAAAAATCTCATTTGATCCTGCTTTACATGTGTGATTGGAATTCTTTGAGTGTGAATTTCATTCTAGGACAATTGAGTGGCTAACTTTCTCTAAATATTAAAAACAAACTGTGTCATTTGTAAACGTGGCACATCGCTCCATTTACACAAATTTCCTTTTACATTCTTCAACAAAACATTCAACAACATGTTATAATTTTCATAAATTACATGCGTATCCCTTCGTAGGTTAATTTCTAGGCAAAAGATAATTTTTTCTTTATGTTACAAAAGTTATTTTTTCTCCTTTCAAATTATATTTTCTAATTTCTTATTTCTGGTATATAAAAATGCTACAGAATTTTATTTGTTGATCTAATAATTGGCAACTTCATTGAACTCTCTTAATTGTTCTAAGTTTCTGTATATTCTATTTTATTTTTTGTGTGGACAATCATATCATCTGAGAATAGCAATAATGATATTTTCTTATTTTCAATCCATATACTTATTTCCATTTTTTATCTTATTACATTGGCTATGATACCATTGTCTCCTTATGTTTATTGTTTCAAGTTAGTGTGGCCAGATCTCAGTCCACTGAACAGTTTCTCACAGAGCCACTCCTACCAGCTCTGCCTAGTTCTCTCTTATTTCCAAGATCAGAAAACTGATGTCCCTTACGTACAGTGAGAACAGACTTCACTAGTCCTCTCCCAGCCCATCCCCCAACCTCCCGACTCCACTTCTCCTCCTACAATGCTTTCCTCTCAAAGTCCACTAAACCATTATGTCCTTTCTTTTCATTTTTTCCCTTGACTTTTGCAATATCTGCCTGATTTGTAGGTTACTGGCAATGATAGTTGCTTAGGGGTGTGTGCCAGTAATCACGTTATTGTTGCTCAGTTCCAAATCCACCCTTCATTGCCTGTTAGTGACACTAGAACATTTTTCCCTCACCAGTTGGCTTGATGTTAAGTTTTGTCAGTAGAAGGTGCAGGAGGGGCATTGGAGGAGGAAAGAGCTTTTCTTCCTGGTGTCTGGTTATGTTCTTCACGGTTTGCTTCTCAGCAACCTGCAGCACAGGACATCCTTTGGGCTGCTCCTGACAACTTAGAGGTCAATTTCCCAGGACAATATCCAGCAGGTGGCTTCTCAAGGAGTTCTTCAGCAAGGCATCTTTCCATGGATGGTTACCCCTGCCCCCCAGAGGGTAGAAAGTTCTGACAGCACTTCAATAAGGTCTCTGCCATCCAGGGGGTCATGGCTGCACCCTCTCCAATGAAGTCTGAATCTCATTCCCAGTTTGTGGGATGAGGTAGGAATGACAGGATGGTCCAGATCTGTTCTTTCCCTGGATGCTCTGGCCTCAGCCCGAGGGTAGGGGCTGTGTCCCATAACTGTTATTCCTTTAATCCTTAGAGTTTTCTTTACTCCTTATTAGGTAATCCCCTGTTATAATTGATACTCCCTTATATTAAACATTCCCTGTTTACATTGCTGAGAGGTTTTTCAGTCCCTTGATTGGACCATGACTAACATAGGACATGATACAACCTCCTTGGTATCACTTTATCTATGGTTCTATGGTGACAACACTTTGCAGAATCTACCTCACCTATTTTTCTTCTGTTTATGTATGTATGTATTTATGTATGTATTATGCCAGGGGTTCTGTGGGACTTTTCCAAACATAAAAATAAGGAGGTGACTGTGGTGGTGGAAATGCAGCAGGACTTTAGTATTCAAACAGAATTGGAGTGTATCTAATCTAGGAGCAATCTACTTCTACGGGAGATCTGACATTACGTCTTAAAGGATGGCCAGATATCTAAATATGTGCGTTCCTTTTTTCTGTTTCTGTGTGTGTGTATTTCCCAAGTAACTGCTTTAGAATACTCTTTATTTCCCCCACTCTATTAACTAACAATGTTCGGAGCATAATGTCAACTTGATGGCAAGGTCTAATTGGACTGTTGAGCATCATAGAATATTAAAGAAGACATTTATTCTTTTGTGTAGATACCAAACACCTCTCCAACACAGAAGCTGAAGCTTGCTTTTCCAACCTCCTTGCAAGTAGAAAGATATGTTCTGCCAATCAGGTGTTGGGGGGACTAAAGCTTTTACAATTATGGGATCCTTTTTAAGGAAAAGAAGATAACATTATGAATACAGAATAATGCACAAAAGTATATTTATTTAGAATGGGAAAAAATTCACAATTACAAATTTGAAAAAGTTGATTAATTACTAATATCACAAAAATCTAAAAAAAGGTATTAAAATGTACTTTAGATATTTTTAAGTAACTACTTATCACACCAGTATAATGCTTTCTTTTCCACATGTTGGATGAATTCTCTTTGCTTCTTCATGTGAATAGAATTATTTTATTGTTTTCTATTTAGAAAATAAAAAGATAGTTTAGTCTTCCCACTGATAAGGTTGATCAATATTTGTTTTTTATTTATATTTGGGATGCATACAATATACAACTTCACATACAAATGTGCTTGCTGTTTGTAGTATTGCTGTAAGTTTGTGCTTTAAAATAAGATAATCTTTTTTTTTTTTTTGTCCTTTTCTGTGAAGGGCCACACCGCACTCAGCCAGTGAGCGCACCAGGGCCATCCCTATATAGGATCCGAACCTGAGGCGGGAGCGCTGCTGCGTTCCCAGTGCCACACTCTCCCAAGTGCGCCATGGGGTGGGCCCAAAAAATAAGATAATCTTAATAAATTCTAGATTACAGATTCCCACCAAGAAAGAAAAAGGCGTGTGTTGCATTGAAGATTATACATGACACATTAACAAGTATACGTTTATACTAAGGGAGAACTTTCCTTTTGACTTGGCATCAATGATAACCAAGTTATCTACTTATAATATTACAGATATGATTGGAAGGATTTTCCCCAAACTAGCATCAGACTCTGTATCTTTAAAAACTTGCTTCTTCTCCATTACCCACACACTTATGGTGCTAACCACTGTAAGATACATTCCTATTATATGACTCTGGCACTGTACCTTTGTGTCATAATGCCAGATGAGTGCACAGTTGGCAACAAGAGTATTTCTAGAAGCCATTCCTATACCAGGATGGCTGTCAAAGAGTTTACAACAGTCTAACCCTGCCCAGAGTGCCTGAAAACTACATGAACATAACCTATTAAATGCAAATTAAATATGCCAGTTTCATTTCATTTTAGATGAATCCCCAAAATTCTTGGGACCACTTCAAAACCATTTGACACAAGAAAAACTATAATGGAGGATAAATTGGAGTAGAAGAAAGCAATAGTCTTAACTTATTGAGATAAAACACCTTACTTTTCTCCAGAATATACAAGGAACTCAGGCAATTACACAGTAACAAAACCAAATAACTCAATTTTTAAAATGGGCAAAGGAGCTGAATGGACATTTTTCAAAGGAAGATATACAACTGGCCAACAGGCACTTAAAAAAATGTTCAACATCACTAATCATCCAGGAAATGCAAATTAAAATCACATTGAGATATCACCGCACCCCAGTTAGATTGAATGTAATCAAAAAGACTGAGAATAACAAATGCTGACATGGATGTGAAGAGAAGGGAACGCTCCTATACTGTTTGTGGGACTGTAAATTAGTACAACCACTATGGAAAACAGTATGGAGGTTTTTCAAACAACTACAGATAGGTCTTGCATATGATCCAGCAATCCCTCTTCTGGTATATACCCAGAGGAATGGAAATCATCATGTTGAAGAGATACGTGCACTCCCATGTTCATCACAGCTCTGTTCACAATAGCCAAGACATAGAACCAACTTACATGTCCATTGATGGATGATTGGATAAAGAAACTGTGGTATGTATACACCATGGAATACTACTCTGCCATAAAAA
>NW_007733252.1:4324-5538 GCF_000696425.1 Galeopterus variegatus
TGGAATACTACTCTGCCATAAAAAAGAATGAAATACTGCCATTTGCAGCAACATGGATGAGTGTGGAAAAAATTACATTGAGTGAAATAAGCCAGGCATAGAGGGAAAAATACCAAATGTATCACTCGTAAGTGGGAGCTAAGAGAGAAAGAAGGAAGGAACGACTACAGTGGTGTGTTGGACTTGCAGAGAGAGCATACGTATGGTTGTGGAGTAGGGTAGGGGATGGGGGAGGGGGAGGGAGGTTAGGGATTAATTGGGTGGGTTCACAGCTTTTTGCCCCATGAATATGCATAACCACTAAATTTTTTTTAAAAAAGAAATACCTTGCTTTTCCAAATTTTACAAAAATATGTGAGCCAAATGAACATCTTGCTTGGACCATACCCAAGGTTTAGAAAGGGATCCATGCAAGTGAGGGGCCCTAAGCTGAATTTTCAGCAGCTTCATTGCAATCCTGTCTCTGTTCATAAGACTTCAATTTTTGAAGGCAGCAGTGTGAAGAAGTAGGCTCTTTCTGGAATTCATTTCAGTGGTGTGGCCAGAGACATCCAGGTCCAGGGACAGCAACAGGAGTCCTCATGCTGGCATCTCCACCCTGTGCAGGCAGGGCACTCTGCAGGGTCTGTGCTTGGCGGTGGAGACAAACGCATCTGCTGAAGTGGCCCAGTGGTACAACTTGGGCATTATTTCTGGCTCTGACACCCTCAGACCTAAGAAATTCCTTTTCTACACACACTAAACTATCTAGAAGATAACCTGTCATTTCTAAATTTAATTTTTTTAAAAAAACAGTAAGCCTGACCCCTTCAACTGTGGGTTGTCAAAGTGAGTGGGTGAGAGGAAGCCTTTCCTGAATCCTGAGCCCATCAGGTTCTTTTGTTATGTGCTCTTGAACTGCATTCTTTCTTTCAAAGCACCTGCTTCAGTTTTTATTGTACATTTTTATGTGACTAATTAATTGACATCTGTCCCCTTTTAAAAGACTAAGAATCCCTAGATCAGGGACTATGTCTATTTTAGTTACCAGTACTTATCACCTGGCATGTAGTAAGTGCTCAATAAATGTTAGTTGAAGGAAAATAAGAGTACTTATTAAATGAATCATTCTTCCTCTTTTATATTTTAACCCTGCACTTACCATTATTACCATATTTAACACATTCTATTGAAACTACCTGTTTATGCATCTGCATACCCTAGTAGATTATAAG
>NW_007733252.1:7173-8326 GCF_000696425.1 Galeopterus variegatus
CATTCGATAATGTTGCCTCCAGAACTTAAAATACAGTCCATTGTCCAATCATAAAAATAAGTCACAAGCAGGAAGGAGCAGGATATAGACTGGGGAGGAGAGAAGAGATGACTGTAACTGAGCAGGGCAGGCCTGGGGGTTCAGAATGAGGAATCCCTTGCATTCCTATTGTGATTTGTTGGTATCTCTGGGGTGGGCATAGGGCAGAAGGGAAGGGAGAAGGGTATTAGTTGCCTAATGGGACAGCAGATGATGGCAAAGATTTCACTTATAATTTTGCTGGGTACAGATTATGTGTTTTATGGTCTACTGATTCCAGAAAAGTTATTCCTGAAAGTCAAAAAGTAGCTTTAAATGCCAACCTGTATTTTATTTGCCTTTGAGAGACTGCTCAGAATTTCCAACAACAGCAACAATTATTCAGCAATTACAATTGCAACAACAATTCCATACCAGTTACAACATATCATACTTAGTAAGTAAAGTACTCTTTGACTTAGCATGTTCTTACCTGAGTATTTAAAGGATTCTTTTTTCTGTTGCTTATCTTTTTCAGAAACATAGAAAAACATATTCTGAATAGTCTGGACATTACTCTAACTTCTGCTGTCACTAACCCCTGGGGTCCGTTCCAGTACCCTCCTCTCTTCTCTGAAACAGAGGTGCTACACTGGAATTCTTGATTCTGAAGTTCAATCACAGGGAGGGGCAGGACTATATAAATCTCAGAAAGGACCGTACATGGCTCAGAGGTTGACCAACACCACTGTAATTCAGGACAACTAACACCCCAAAAAGCATATTCTCAGGCAAGGAAGGACACATTGCTTATACTGCTGCTTTCCAAATACAAAAAGGGAGTTGTGTTCCTTGGTTTCAAATTTTATAACATGTTTTAATATATACACCCATTAAATTTAAAAACATTAAAAATTAAAACAAAAAAACTTCATGGTATAAAAGAAACAAGTTTGCTTTCAGACTCAGAAGACATAATTCAAAAAATGACACATCAAACAATGGCACATTTAACATGGTTAGAAAGGAATTGTGGGGGAAGATTTCACATCTACCAAAGAGAAAAAGAAGAAAATGAAAACCAAAAACAAAACCAGAAAAGTTTTACTCCACATGAAAAACAAAACAAAACAAA
>NW_007733252.1:9038-20528 GCF_000696425.1 Galeopterus variegatus
ATGAAAACCAAAAACAAAACCAGAAAAGTTTTACTCCACATGAAAAACAAAACAAAACAAACAACAAAAAAAAACAGTTGCTTGTGGTTCCTGCGTTCCCTATCCAGCTACTTCAGTGCCCTGCATGAACTTTTGTAGTCAGCACGTCTGTAGAATTTAATTTGACATTTCTTAACTGTGTCATTTATTTTACCTTTCTAGACATCTTCATTCTTTTGCCCCACTTGTATTTCTTAAGATGTAGGAAAAATAATACACAGTTCCCTGGTATAAATAAAAAAATTGTGCTTTTTAAAGCACATTTTTACATTTTATATGAAATTTTCATATTTAAATATTTATATATTGGATTAAACTTCAGTGTGGAAAACTTATTACTAAATTGCAAGCCAGAATCCATTTGAGCTATGCCAAAACATAAATATTTGCTTTATAGATTTTTATTAAATATTTAAACATTGTTATTTTTTTATTTAAAGAAGCATGAATATAGTTTGGATGCTCTTCAATACAGATTTAAAAAATAAATCTTCTGTTACAACAACATGACATAGTGGTTAACAGTGGGGTTTATGGTATCAGACAGCTTGATTTTAGTTCTATCTTCAACACTTATGAGCTGTGTTATGATTATGTCTAGTGCCAGCAAAGGTATATCTTGATGTTGCTTTCATCATCATCCCAAAGAATCAATTATGTGCTTATAGACACTTAATGTTTTGCCAGCCACTAAGTAAATGAATACATTGATTGAGTCCTCTCAAAATCTGTAGACTGTCATGCACATGCACAGGTGTAGACACACACACACACACAGAACACACCTTACAACAGAGTGGCCCTTACAGACCTCTGCAATACTCAGTTAAGAACATCATCTATGGATGTGCTATGTTGACATCACAGATAGGTCAAAAGTGAATGGAAGAGTTGCTGGGATAACCATGGGAGTGGCTGGGAATCCAGTACTCCACAAGGAAAAGTGCAGGGCCCCTCTGGTTAATCTAGAAAGGTTTCAGTTTCATGGAAAAGCAGAAGTTTTGGTGACAGTTTAATGACAGGAGAGACATAATTTGTTGGATAAGCAGACAAAGCCAGTTAGGCCTCATGAGTGACCTTAATCTTGCTTGACTTGCAAACATAAGTGAAACTTGAACTATTTCCTGAAAATGTCTATGTTAAAGAAAAATGAAATTTAAAGCTAACCAATCAGAAGCTGCCAACTAGGGCCGGCCCGGTAGAGCACTGGAGAGTGCGCCGCTAGGAAGCGCGGCGGCGCTCCCGCCAAGGGTTCAGATCCCATGTGGAGACCGGTTCCCGCTCACTGGCTGAGCGCGGTGCGGGCACAATACCGAGGGTTGCGATCCTGTTGCCGGTCCCCGGTACGGGCGCGACACCAAGGGTTGCGATCCCGTTACTGGTCAGTAAAAAAGACAAAAAGGAAAAAAAAAAAAAGAAGCTGCCAACTAACTCATAATTATACAATTAGGAGCTTTCCAGCAAGATAGACTAATATAAAGCAACTGTATACCTGTAACCAATCAAATATTTTCTTTGATTTGCTCCTGTGTTCACCCTATATGAGCCTTCCCTTCTGTTACCTCAGTGGAGCCTCCAACCTACTCTGGTTGGGAGCCGCCTGAATCATGAATTGCCATTTGCTCAAATATCCTTCTTAAAAATTTTGTTATGCCTCAGTTTACTTTTTAACAGTTCAAATGGCAAAAACATAATCAAGGCTCATGAAGCTGTTTTCTTAAAGGATTGGCATTTGGACTCAAATGACTCATGAGAGTTTGGGACAGGTTTGTGTAAAGACTCATGAACCAAAGAACAGAAACCAAGGACATTCAGTTCAAGGCTTGCTCCATCAGGCACTGATGTACAGTATGTGGTTCTCAGAGTTCTAAGAACATAACCAGCGACAAACACTGCAAAGCTTTGAGGGCAGATAGGAAGAGCACTTTAGGAAGAACTTCGGAGGCATAAGAGACAGGCAAAGAAAATAATGCTGGCCGCAACGATGACAGTGGTAAGTACCAAACAGGTGTGTGTAGGGAGGTCAGAAAAAGTGCGAGAGATCTGAGGGGAAAACATGAAACAAAAATGAAGTTCAGTTTAGCAATAAAGTGCATGTATAGAATGAAGAATGGAAAAGAGGTGAAAACGACACCACTGTGTGGCTTGAAATGAGACACAGAAGATGACAGAACTGCTCTGATTGACAGTGGGAAAGAGAAGAGGACATGGAGGGGAGACATATCCCTGCTCCTCTTCCCATCTTCAGCTGCCATGGGATCTCCGTTCTAATGGGTCCTATGATCAGGGTAATGCAAATCAAGCAGGTGGACAAGAAAAAGGAAAATTACATTTGAACTTGAAAGCTCCTGCTGTCATGCAAGCCAGCACTCACTCTCTTAGCCCGTCGCTGCTTCTCTCCAGTCTTTAATGCTTGGTCACTGTCAGTTGTGCCCAGTAGTTGCACACTTGGGGTGTTATTTCTGAGTACAGGGGAAGCCAATACCAGGGTTCAAAAATGGTTTTACATACACCCACACTCAAAACATGCATGTGCACACAGACACACTTTCCAAAACTAGAAAACAGTATCGGCTGTAAATTTAGAAAACTATTTCATTAATGAAAAAGGTCTCTTGTGATTTCCTTTTGTAAAATGACTTTTGCTTTCTGTAGTTAATCATTGGAAAATTTCTTTGTTATTCCTTACATATGTTTCACACATGCCACCTTGTAAACAGATCAAGATTGTCGTAAATGAGAGGAAATGTTTGTATTTCCTCCTTAGTTGGTCATCTCTCTTCTGTGGTACTAAAGAAAAAAAAAAACAGCACAATCAGATCAACACATTTTTCAATGACAGTACAAAAAAAGTTCTGCTATGTGGGCTCTTTTACATTTGATGTATTTTCAGAGAGCCACACACAGTGCTGAAGAGACAGAAAAGCAAGTGTGCCCAGAGAAAATAGCAAAACAAAAAGAGCTGTGCTCAGGGAGAGCATCTGAGAGCCAGCTCCCATCATAAGCTAAGTGCTTCCAGTTCAGGACAGACAACAAATATCTAATTAACACAAATATATAATTGCTTTAACCAAACAGGCAGTAAATTGTGTCGAGGGGAAGAAATTAAACAGCACGGAAATAGGGAGAAAACTAGTCAGGAGATTGTTTCTTTGAGAGATGCGATCATATTCACAAGTATGCTTCTCTTTAATGTTCTTGGCTAAGACGTCATCTCAGCAAGTGGCTCCTGTCCTTTGAAACAGTAAAAAGAAGTAAATTCTTCCAATGGGAGTGAGGGAATGGTATTTAGTCACAAGACAAGGTACAGTCATGCACCCCATAATGTTTAGGTCGTTAACAGGTCATATATATGACTGAATTCGCATAAGATTATAATGTAGCTGAAAAATTCCTATCACCTAGTGGTCATAGCACAAGGCATTACTCACCTGTTATGGTATTTAGTCACAAGACAAGGTACAGTCATGCACCCCATAATGTTTAGGTCGTTAACAGGTCATATATATGACTGAATTCGCATAAGATCATAATGTAGCTGAAAAATTCCTATCACCTAGTGGTCATAGCACAAGGCATTACTCACCTGTTTGTGGTGATGCTGGTGTAAATGAACCTACTGCACTGACAGTCGTATACACAGACAATTATTGTGTACAAGACATAACACTTGATAATAATAAACGACTGTGTTACTGGTGGTGTATATATTGACCATGTTATACTTCAGATTGTACTCTTTCTAAAGTTGACTGTAAAACAGCCTCAGGCAGCTCCGTTAGGAGGTGTTCCAGAAGAAGGCACTGTTATCATAGGAGGTGACAGCTGCATGTGTGTTATTGCCCCTGAAGACCTTCCAGTGGGGCAAGATGCGGAGGTGGACGACAGAGATATTGGTGATTCTGACCCTGTGTAGGCCAAGGCTAGTGCATGTGCTAATTTTTAACAAAAAAGTTTTTAAAAAATTAATAGGAAAATCTCATGAAATAAGGATAGAAGGAAAGAAAATATTTTTGTATAGCTATACAATGTGTTTGTGTCTTAAGCAAAGTTATTACAAAAGAGTCAAAAAGTTTAAAAAGTTTCAAAAGTTTATAGAGTAAAAAAGTTACAGTATGCTAAGGTTAATTTATCATTGAAGAAAGAAAAATATTTTTTATAAACTTACAGTAGCCTAAGTGTAAAGAATTTACAAAGTCTGCAGTAGTGTACAGTGATGTCCTAGGTCTTCACACTCACTCACTCACTCACTCACCCAGAGCAACTTCCAGTCCTGCAAGCTCCATTCACGGTAAGTGCCCTATATAGGTGTGCCATTTTTTATCTTTTATTTTTTTACCATACCTTTTCTATGTTTAGATATGTTTAGATACACAAAAAACCATTGTGCTATAACTGCCTACAGTATTCAGTACAGTAACATGCTGCACAGGTTTGTACAGGAGCAATAGGCCATACCACATACTCTGGGCTATACACTACTAGGTTTGTGTAAGTACACTCTGTGATGTTTGCACAACGACCAAATTGCCTAATGACGAAATTCTCAGAACACGTTCCTGTCATTAAACAACGCAAGACTATAATTAGTAAAATGCTAGCATGTCTAATACATTTGCCTTAAGTAGTGCTCTAAGTCAATTAATCTGATCTGACTCTATGCTTAGCTCAAAGTTAAAATAATAAATGGATTGGAGGGCAGGACTTGACCGTCAGTACAACTAATCTAACATGACCCATAGAGTTAAGTCAACCGGTAAAGTGGATCCGGGTCCAGAAGTGATCAATTTAAATTTGTTTTACTACCATGAGTTTTGATTTTTACCAGAGATGTATTAAAGTGTTATCTGTGTGAAGAATTCTAAATAAAAGTTTTACACAGAAGGTACATGGGGAAGATAATGACTTAACACCAAATCAAGACAGTTACATGGGAGCAGTGTAAATTAGAAGAGGCAAGAATGACCCCCGTGTAATGGCTAGATTCCTTGTCCTTCCCTTGTCTCAATCCTTGTTTTTATCTTTGCTTGAATTGTGTTAGCTAATATTTGCCTATATGTGAGCTTTATCTGGAGTGTGTTAAGGGTTGAACAACTAAATGCATTTCTGCACTCTGTAGCTCTGTGGTCACAAGCCTGTTCCTGGGTTAGCAAGAAACCACTGACTGCCAGCTCTTTCCTGTGTAGATGAAGACAGAGTTGCTCTCTAAAGCAGACCCCTCCTCAAGCAACTACACTTCCTGCCCTTGCACCCAGGTATGATAACGACTCTTACCCAAAAAGCTTCTTTACCTAGTTTTAACTCATAACCACAGTAATCTAGTTAACCATCTGTTAGAAGACTCCCAATTTAGGGGACTCTGCCTGGAGACAGGTAGAAGAGCCAATAGAAATGCTTGCTGCTTACCTACCCAAGGAAAGTATAAAAGCCTAGTCCCCCTGCAGTCGGGACTCAGGGCTTTGGAATTCTAATCCCCCTGAGTCAGCCGGCTTAATAAACCTGTGTTCTCGAGTGACTGAGTTTCCTTTGGTGTCTTCTTCCCGTAACACCCGGACCAAACAAAGCCCACACACCGTGGCATCCCCACATCCAGCGCTGACGTCCCACTGCCATCGCCACCATGCCCAAGAGAAAGACTGAAGGGGATACTAAATGAGATAAAGCAAAGGTGAAAGATGAACCACAGAGAACATCTGCAAGATTGTCTGCTAACCCTGCTCCTCCAAAGCCAGAGCCCAAGCCTAAAAAGGCCCCTGCGAAAAAGGGAGAGAAGGTACCCAAAGAGAAAAAGGGAAAAGCTGATGCTGGCAAGGATGGGAATAACCCCGCAGAAAGTGGAGATGCCAAAACAGACCAGGCACAGAAAGCTGAAGGTGCTGGAGGTGCCAAGTGAAGTGTGTGCATTTTTGATAACTGTGTACTTCTGGTAACTATACAGTTTGAAATACTATTTTTTATCAAGCTTTATAAAAATGCAGAATTTCGCTTTACTTTTTTTTTTAAGCTATGGTGTTAGCACACAGAACACTTCATGGTTGTTGTTTTTAGGGGAAGGAGCATATGTCACTAATAGAATGTCTCCAAAGCTGGATTAATGTGGGGAAAACACCTTTCCCTTCTAGTCCTGAGAGACTTCCTCCTGGCTCCTGGGAGGAGGGATTCCTTGACATTGACACACATAGCCACCTTGGCCCAAATGTCTTGTGGTGTGGAGAAACTAAAATTTGTTTTTATGTCCTCTTCTCTCTCTCTGCCTTCAGCATAGACCTAACTCCCTTAAGCTCAGGGACCTGACCCTCAGAAATTGGTTACCAAATAGCCACCTTGGCCCAAATGTCTTGTGGTGTGGAGAAACTAAAATTTGTTTTTATGTCCTCTTCTCTCTCTCCGCCTTCAGCATAGACCTAACTCCCTTAAGCTCAGGGACCTGACCCTCAGAAATTGGTTACCATTATGTTAGGCAATCTGGACTTTCCAGTATGCCACTGAGATAGCATCCATCAAGAGAGCAGCAATTCCTTTTCTACACCGTGGATCTTGAGATTAATTCTGCCATTTTCATTTCATTTCCTGAAAGTCAGGGTTGGCTTGTGAAAAGTTGTTAAACAACACTCTAAATGTGAAATGTCAACCTTCATTCTAAACTTTCCCTGTTCAGAGCATCAGATGAAGACTTCACTGGGTTTTACAGTAGCTTTCTGATTTTGGTAGTCTATTGAAGAAGAGAGTTTGAAAGTTGTTGTATACTGTTAACGATTGTCTGCCCATGTCCCGCCTGAAATACCATAGTGGTTATGAAAAGTGTCTTTAATAAAGCTGGATACAGTTCGGCTTGAGGAAAAAAAATTTTTTTTTAAAAAGTTACAAGCACTGTAAATGATCTTAGGGGCTTATTCTGTGGCAAAGATAGCCTCTTCTCTCCTGCAGGCAGTGGCCCTCTTTGTCTTTTAAAGTTCCTCTCATTGGAGAAGCTGTCCACAGCACAGTCCATGAGGCTCCAGATAAGTTATGCCAGTGCTCCCTGCACACATAATGTAGGCCCCTGTATAGCTACAGAAAGAAGGGTGACACTTACTTAGGCTGCATGTTTTCTTTACCCCGTCTTCTCCAACATCATTAGGAAAATGCAAAGGCCGACTGAGCATCCAGTTTTCTCTTTGGGCACTGCAGAACCTCTGTACTCTCCTCTGGTGTTTTTTGGTTGCCTGGGTAAATGCTAATTTGTAGCTTTCAATGTTCAAGGGAAAATGGGAAATTGAAAACTGACGTAAATCTATAATAGAAACATAGATTGTTAACTTTGGAAGGGACCTCAGAAGTCACATGATGAGATCTTCCATCCAGTAATCAATCTTCTTTAAAACAGTTTTGGAGGAGGGGGTTCAACTTCGGGTTTAAAATCATTTAGTGGGAGGAAGCTCGTTATCTCACAAAGTATCTGTTTAACCATTTTCCAACTCAATTTAGAAAGTTCTTTCAAAAGAGTTTGAAAGCTTCCACCCTATAATTCCTAACCATGAATATTACTTCTGCCCTCTGGAGCAACTAATGCAAAGTAACTGCCTTATTTATATATCGATCCTTCAAATATTTAAACAGCATTATTTCTTTTCATTGTCTTCTTTCCTCCAAGCCAATCATCCTGAGCTCCTTTCTATATATTTCAGTAATGTTAAACACCCATTTAACAAAGTCGTTGTGAGCATCAAAGGAACGAAAGTCTCGCACAGTACCTGGAAGGCAATAAGATTTGAACGTTTGTTCAAAAAAATTACTACTGTAGCACAGAAGGATTTCTGGGTTTTGTTTTCTCCATCTGTATTTCTGAAGAAATCAGAAATCTTCTTTGGAACATTAATTTGTAAACATCAATATCCCTCTTCAAACTTGTTGAGAACTGAACATAATCCTTTAGTTGAATCGTGGTCAGAGCAAAAATTTTTCACTATACTTTTTGTGATCAGGATCTGATCTTTGTATCTTGTGTGTGTGATGAATCAGCCCATCGTGCCATTTTAGCAGCAACAGCAAATGGCCAGCTCATTTAATTACCCTAGATTGTTTTCACTTGAACTATTACTAAACCAGTTTTCTTCCTTTTTATTTTTACAAAATATCTTATTTCATAACATTTCTATAGTGAGCTTTGGGAAGATTAACTCATGACTAAATGTGGATTTTGTTTATGCTCTCTTTCTGTCATTACAAATGATAATTGAAAATTGTGTATCATTGGTTAAAAACTACCTGGAAAAAAATAGATGACCAAGGCATAAAATATATTCTGTACTGACAACAAATATCTTTGTGAAAGTAATTCCTAGAAGAAGACTATTAGCAAATTAAACTAAGATGTTTGATTATTGACACTTTAAAATCACGTTGCAAAGAGATTTATTTTGTTTTATATCAGTTATTCCTCATGAATATCCAGGACCATGTAATACTGAAATAATAATAAAACATATTTTCTTCACACAACTTCAATTACTGCTTGCCAGTGATTATACACAAGGCTTCTTTCCCTAGTTGATTTAAATATGCAATGATCCAATACCTTCCAAAAAGTGTCATCTCCATTTTTTAATCATCAGTTTAATGTATTAATAATACTCAAAATTTCCTGTGTGTACAGGAATAGAAATCTTTTTAAGTAATTAGTAACAAATTTTTATTAGCCTTGGAGAGACAATATACTATAACTAGGGAAAAAGGTAAAACTTGGTGTTAACTTCAAAAGGGAACCCTGGCAATGTACTGATACTATAATACTATCAAGTCTGCAATCTTCTCTGGAAGAGAGAATTTCACTATTCAGACAACTAAAATGTAACAGGTCACTAGGTTTGCTTAACCTTTTAGTTGAAAGTTTTATTTATGACTTTCTGAAGTCTGCAGCTGTTCATATGCTCAACAGACTATACGGAGGAAGAACAGGTGGTCACATCTGTTATTTACTCCACTGATTTTAAGAGAAATTAAGGAGACAGTATGATTAGCCAAATTGTTGGATTAGTCAAGAAAAGAAAAAGACATCCCTCCATCTTCAAAGTCTTAGATCTAGGGGAAACTTACGTTGATGGCCTGAATTCTAATTCATTCTTGCTTAATTACAACAATGCATCTATCAATCAAATCAACACACAGGCACAGGGACATTCTGTCGGGTGGAAACAATCCTCTGATGTCTGTGTCCAAGAGGTGAAAACAGTTCTATTTATAGAGTATCTTAATTTCCAAAAGACAGGATTTTACTTTGAAACATATATGACATTTCATGACATTTCACCTTTTTTTGACATTTATACCAACATAATATCAGCATCTATATGGTACAAGTGTTTCAACATGGCAACTATTTTGTCTGTGTATTGGCTTATACTTCTCTTTATTCCAAAAATTTTACTTTGAAACATATATGACATTTCATGACATTTCACCTTTTTTTGACATTTATACCAACATAATATCAGCAACTATATGGTATAAGTGTTTCAACATGGCAACTATTTTGTCTGTGTATTGGCTTATACTTCTCTTTATTCCAAAAAGAATTAAATGTGACATTTTATAATGGCTCAAACAATATAGAAGAATGAAAATAAAATTTAAACTAAGAAAGATGAGGCAAAGGGGTAAATATGGGTAGAAATACAAGGCAGAGCAAGGCATAGAGTTAACTCAAGAAACCTACTCACAATCTTACAGTTACTGAGAAGAGGAAAACATAGTTATAGGGAAGGCTCACTGTTGCACAATTGCACAGATATTTTTATTGCTCAGGAATAACAACCATACTTTATTCCTTGCCCAGAAGGAAATTTCTTCCATGAGCTCACTCACTGGGAGGATACTGTGCAAGACAATACAATCAACAATGTACTTAGTACGCATAGCAATGCCTTATATAAGGCTGTTCTTTTTTGAAGGCTGTAAGTATTAGCCTATGATGGCAAGCCAAAATGGGACTGAATAAATGCAATTTTCAGCAAGAGGTAGAAAATGCAATATAACATTTCACAGGATCATGGCTCTATGATGTTGACATAAGATACTTGCTATGACTTGATATCATTAAACACTAGTAGTATATTTTTAGGAGAAAAATAGTTATTAACATGCTTAGAACAAAGAGAAAAAGGAATAAATGAAGCCTTTCGTAGTACTTTCATTGAATAAATTACCCCAATCATTAACTTACAAAAAAAAATTCTCATGAAATGTTTTCTTCATATTTCTCTTAGATTAAAATATACATTCTATCTGAGCACAGATTCCAAAGAAGTACTTGGCTTAAATATTAGGGAATGTGCAAAAGCTTATGTTTGCTAAGCACTATTTACAATTCCTACCTAATGTTGTTACAGCATGTTAAAATTCCTGGAAGGAGAAACCTTGAGAACTCGTGAAGATATCTCAGAGAGGAATTCAGGCAGAGGAAAAAGTACGTGAAAAAACCAGACCATAAAAAAAATATCACAGAACATTTAAGTAATTCACTGTGGCTGGAGAGTACTCCTGGGGGATGGTTATCAGATGACAAAGGGGACTGGACAGAAAGTCATGGTTCAGATTACAAAGGTCATTATACGTCACATTAAAGAATTTTTTACTTTTTCCTGAGAACAATGAGGCACCATTCAGGAGTACTTAGCAAGGTAGAAATAGTACCATATTTGAAATTTAGAAAGGTTTCTCTGGCAGCAGTATAAAGAATGGTCTGGAAAGGGATAAGAACGCCAATAGGAAGATAAGTCAGGATGCTTTAATAATCCAGGTCAGAGCTCATAGATATATTTAAGAGATATTGAGGAGGTGCAATTGAAAGAATTTGCTGAGTAGTTAGGATGGTGGTAAGTGGGAAAGAGATGGCAGAAATGATATTCAAGTTTCTCACTTGGGCAGCTGGGGGGAAGATGTTACCAATGTCTGCCTGACACAGAAAGTGGGGGGGGTTGGGGATTGGCAAAAGGGAGAAAACGTCATTTCATGGAATATTGATTTGGGGAGCTATCATGAGAGGGGTTCAGAAAAACATTTAATAAATGAGCCTGGCACTCAGAAAAGAGCTTTAGAATGGGGATTGAGATTTGGGTGTCATTGGTACAGATGATGACTGAGAAAATTCTAGTTTGAATGGCAAACACACTATTCCTCCTGGCATCTGAATGTAAGTTACAATACAAAGTTTGAAGATAGAAATCCACCTGCAACATTGAAGAGATGGGTAAGAAGGATTACCAGCAAATGAGATATTTCAGTGTGATAGAATGTTCGGAAGTGTGTCGATGGATGAACTAGAGCAAAGGAAGATGTGGCTCGGAATACTTTATGAGGTGATGCAGTGCTGAGGGGGAGGTGGGCACTAATGTGCTCACTGGAACCTTGAAAATCACTGGGCTCAAAATTTCTCAGTGATAATGGAAGCTCAGAGAGATAAAAATGCTAAAA
>NW_007733252.1:20605-22122 GCF_000696425.1 Galeopterus variegatus
TAGGGAGTAATTGGGTACAGGTCACAAAGAATAATTACGATTTGTAATGATGAACATGTCAATAATATAGATTTGATCATCACATACCGTACACAAATACTGAGAGTCAACTCTGTACCCCCAAAACTGCACAATCAAAAATAAATAAATGTTTTTAAAAAGTTAGGAACACAAAAAGAAAAAGAGAAAATATATCTAAAACAGCATCATAATTATAATTGTAATAATGTCAACATGAAGGAGGTACAATGGCCTGTGGACATAAGTCAATGTTAAACTTCTTTTGTTATAAAAAGGAAGACATAATTATCAAAAATAGAAGCAAGAAAAGAAGCAGAAAAAGCAAAAAAAGAAAAATAAAGAAAATCTTGAAATACAAACTAACCAAATACAAAAATAAGTCCAAAACATGTGAGGTGCTGACCATAACCACCTTTGTTCAAACACCACTCTGTAAGGAGTGGGAGATATTTGCCTTGTCGGTCCACTACGGATATAAAGTCTTTGAAATTGTTTAGACCATATAACCACCTTTGGATTTGTCGTCTAACTTTAAGAAGGTAACAATAAAAATCTCTGTTGAATGAAAAGTATGTTCCATTTTTTTAACCACTAATACACAGCACACAGTACATTCTATTCTATTCGGTGAGTTCTGAGTTTTCTCTCACTAGGAATTGATAAAGTCGTGATAGATGTGGCAGTGACAATGATTGTTCTGTTAACTTCAAGGTCCAGCTCTCTATTCTTCTCACTGTCAAGTTCTGCTAATTTCCTCCTTTGTAGTTCACACCATTTTCATGCCATGCCAGGTCATTTAATACTGGTTGCTTATAGTTCAGTTTTTAAATAATAACATCTTTTTTTCCAGCTTTATTGAGACGTGATTGACAAATAAGAATTGTATATAGTTAGGGTGTACATCATGATGCTTTGAGATATATTTATATACAGTGAAATAATTACTGCAAACTAAGTAACATCTCCATCACCTCACAGTTACCTTTTGTGTGTGTGCACACGCGTGGTGAGAACACTTGCGATCTATTCTCTTAGCAAATTTCAATTACACAATACATTGTAAACTATAGTCAACATGCTGTACATTAGGTCTCCAGTACTTATTGATCATATAACTGAAGATTTATACCTTTTGACCAATATTTCATCTTTTCCCCCACCTCTCAATGCCTGGTCATATCATTCTATTTTCTGTTACCATAACTTCAACGTTTTTTTTTTTAATTCAATGTATAAATATGATAATGCAATATCTGTCTTTCTACAACTGGCTTATTTCATTTAGCACAATGTCTTCAAGATTCATCTATGTTGTTGCAAATGACAGGATTTTCTTCTTTTTAAAGCTGAATAATATTCCATTGCATATATACACCACATTTTCTTTATCCATTCATCTCCTAAGGGACACTTAGGTTGTTTCTATATATTGGCGATTGTAAATAATGCTGCAATGAACATTGGAGTGCTGAAATCTCGTAGAGATAGCAATTTTA
>NW_007733252.1:23122-27412 GCF_000696425.1 Galeopterus variegatus
GTCATATCATTCTATTTTCTGTTACCATAACTTCAACGTTTTTTTTTTTAATTCAATGTATAAATATGATAATGCAATATCTGTCTTTCTACAACTGGCTTATTTCATTTAGCACAATGTCTTCAAGATTCATCTATGTTGTTGCAAATGACAGGATTTTCTTCTTTTTAAAGCTGAATAATATTCCATTGCATATATACACCACATTTTCTTTATCCATTCATCTCCTAAGGGACACTTAGGTTGTTTCTATATATTGGCGATTGTAAATAATGCTGCAATGAACATTGGAGTGCTGAAATCTCGTAGAGATAGCAATTTTATTTCTTTTGCATATGTACCCAGAAGTGGGACTGCTGGATCATATGATATTTCTATTTTTAATTTCTTGAGAAAACTTCATACTGTTTTCCATAATGGCTGTACCAATCCACATTCCTGGCAACAGTGTGCCAGGATTCCCTTTCCTCCACATCTCACCAATACTTGTTGTCTCGTCTTTTTCATAATAGCCATCCTAACAGATGTGAGGTGATATCTCATTGTGGTTTTAATTTGCATTTCTCTGATGGTTAGTGATGTCAAGCATTTTTTCATATACTTGTTAGCCATTTGAATGTCTTCTTTAGAGAAATGTCTGTTTGGGTCCTTTGCCCATTCTTTACTGGGTTATTTGTTTTTGTTTTGTTTTGTTTTGCTTCCTTTTGAGTTGTTTGAGTTAGTTTCTTTTTCATTTTGTTGATTGATTTTCTTTGTATTAGTCTGTTTTTGTTGCTTATAACAAAATAAGTGAAACTGAGTGACTTACAAAGAAAATGAAATTTATCACTTACAGTTTTGGAGGCTGAGAAGTCCAAAGGCCAGGAAACACATCTGGTGAGGATCTTGGTGGTGGCAACAGTGACCTAGGGGTCTCGCACTATGAAAATGATGGAGCAGAAAGAGAAAAGACTAATCTCATTCATTCTCCTTTTAAAGCATCCTGAACCATGACCCTGACGACCATTATTAATCCATTCACTACAGTATGTTCCTACAATCTAATCACATCTTCAAGGCCTCACCTTTTGGTTACCATAATAGGATTTCCTGTCCCCAATAGTTACAGTGGAGATTTAAGCTTCAATGGGTTGGGGAGCATCCAATCTACAGCAGCTGTGCAGGAACTTTTTAGTGTCACGCAGTCCCACCTTCTTAATTTCACTTTCATTGTCTGTGCTTTTGGTGTCAAATCCAAAAAATCATGGCCAAGACCAGTGTCAAGGAGGTTTTCCCCTATGTGTTTTTCTAGGAGTTCTACTGTTTCAGGTCTTACATTTAAATCTTTAATCCACTTCTACAAACCGAGACATGCCAAAGATTGCTGGCCTACCAGAAGCTAAGAAAAAGCACAGAACAGATTCTTCTCACAGCCCTCAGAAGGAACCAACCCTACTGAAATGTTGATCTCGGACTTCTAGACTCCAGCACTATGGGAATAAATTTTTGTTTTTTAAGCCACCCAGTCAATGGTACATTATTACAGCTTCCCTGGCATACTAATTATGTAATGTGTCTAGAGTTTATAAAGTGTGGTTCATTAGGAGCTCACTCCACCAAACCAGGAGTGAAACTGTCTTCATTTGCCTTAGAATAAGGTCACATTCTCTCTATAATTCCATTTTCTTACCTGTAAAACAGGAATAATAACAACAGCTCATGACATTATTGGAAAAATTAAATAAGCTGATCTAAGTAAAGCACTTAGAGAACAATACCTGAAACACTGTATGCCCTCAATTGAACTATATTTATGGCTCTGTTATAGGCACTCTAGATACATCACCAAACAAAACATAAATTTCTACCTTTCTGAAGTTTACATTATAGGGAGAGGAGGCAGACAATAAATGAATAAGTAAATTATGTAATATGTTAGCTAGTAATAAGTTCTATGAAGAGAAATAAAGCAGAGACTGTGTATAAGGAGGTCTGGAGTTGGGTCTGGCAATTCTAATAGGGTGGTCCAGGGAGGCATCATTCAAGGAGGTACAGGAGTGAGCCATGCACACCCTAGAGAAAAAGCATTCCAGGCAGAGAGAACAGCAAGCACAAGTGCCCTGAGGTCAGAGCCTGTCTGGAATATTCAAAGAACTGCAGGAAGGCCAGTCCAGTGTGGCAGGAACAGAGTGAGTGAGGTGGAGGGTGGTGGGGGTGAGGTCAGGGGTAACAGGGGACCAGATTGTATAGGTCCTGGAAGGGCATTGACCTTTACTCTGAGTGACATGAGAAGTCACTGGAGGTTTTGAGCACAGGAGTGACACGATCTAAGACACATTTCTGTAGAATTACCCTGGCCACTGTGTGGGAGTAGGTTTGATACTCCCAGTTGGGGCCAGGAGAGATGGAAGGACAGAAACAGGGAGACCAGGTAGGAGACCATTTCTGAAATCCAGTCCTGACACCACATTGACTCTGACCAGGGTTGTGTGGTGAAGAAGGTAAAATACAGAGACTGTATATATTTTGACAGGTCTTCCTGTCTGAAAGAAAGAGAAGAGTCAAGCGTGATGCTGAGACCGGAGACCTGAGCAACCATAAATCCATTTCAATTAACTGAATTCGGGACGACTTTTGGAATGATGGTTTGGAAGGAAAGAAGAGTTGCTGTTACCACCGTTCTTCCTCTTCCCACATTATCATTGTCATTATTATGGTTAGAACGAGAGGTAGCTTTGTCAATTCTTTTCACCTTCTTCTTAGTCCTGTCTTCTAGCAGACTTTCCTCCTTTCCTAGCAGATAATAAGTGACTGCACACCCATCCCACGACTTGGCCAGCGTATTCCGTCTGGCCGATCCTTTTCCCTACGGAGACCTAGTTCCACGGAGAGGTCGGTGGGGACCTGGCAGGCCCTCTGTCCCGGGCACTCCACCTGGACTCACCCCTCTGCTTCCATAGCCACACCTTCCTCTCAACTCCCCCGCAAAACACCTGCTGCTGCTGCTCTTAAAAACATCACCATTCTTTGCTTTTTCTCATGTTCGCCATTTTTCTTCCACTCATTCCAATTTCCATTAATCCTCCCACCAATTCTTCTCACTAACAATACTGTCTGCTATCATTCCCATTAATTCTCCTGCAATTCCCCAACACCATGATAAATCTCCTGATCCATCTTCCTTTCCCCTGGTCCTCAGTTACAACTATTTGCTATTTGTTATAGGAAAAGTCACTTGATATGTCTGGGTTTGTTTGCTGCTCTGTAAAATAAAGGAATTAGACTAGATTGTCTCTAAAGATACTTTAAGTGTTAACTTCTGGTCTAACTGACTCTATGTTCAGCTATCCAGTGATTTGTCATGTGTGGCAATTTTCATTTCCTATCTAACTCGCTTTCAAATCTGTCCTTTCATTACTTCCTCATCATGCCCAGAGTCCTAACCAGTTTTTTTTAATCATTATTTCTTAGGCCAAGCTAAGTGGTTTTCACCCACACCTTGATGTTAGACAAAAGAGAATGTGTATTTTTTTAGATTTTTTCCTAACACTGGCACACTAACTAATAAAGGAATAATGTTTCAAGTCTAAAAGAAAGCAACCCTATTTGGACATTTCTTTATCATGAGTGAGATCTTCTTACAATTTTCTTTGAGAAATCTCTGATTGAAAAGTTTTGCTAATGCCAGTGACAGCAGCTAAAGCCACAATGTCTGCTTTGATTTTCTCAGACACACTCTTGAAATTTCCATCATCACTTCCTGGCGGTGCCCCCACCTTGGACCTCCTTTGTCATGTAACTGCCAATTTTGATCAGTTAATGAGAGAGTAAGTGTGACAAGGAAAAAACAAATTAGCTCAGGTGACAGCTCCCTTTACAAATAAGCAAACACGGTTTATTGTGAATTTCAGACTAAGTTGATAACATTAAAATATTATGTACACCAAGGTTTTCTTAAATGCTTTTATTTAGCAAAAATTATAATTGGTTTTGAAATACATTAGACATCCCACTTATTGAGGACGAGAGGGGTTATTCCAAAACATTCTGTAATAGTCATAAACTGATTTTATCTGTCAGAGCAAAAAGTGAAACAGGGAAAAATCCACCCAAAAAGGTCTTTCTATAGTGGAAATTATACAGCTTGATTTCTTAGACACTAAGGCAATTCACACACGCACACACACAATTATTTCAAAACATTCCATTTTTAAGACTAAATTTTACACAACACACTGTGACTGGGAATGGGTTACTCAAATACAATAGTTGTCTTTATTGATTTTTAGCAAGGGAACTGGACTTCACATT
>NW_007733252.1:28152-29910 GCF_000696425.1 Galeopterus variegatus
GGTTACTCAAATACAATAGTTGTCTTTATTGATTTTTAGCAAGGGAACTGGACTTCACATTATTCATTGATGGCTTATAAATTTAACTTTGTACAGTTGTAGGAGAAATGTGTCCTGTCTAGCCCCCTCTGCCCAAAGCAAATGTCATCTCCCCTGAGTGCCACAGTTGTAAAATATGTCTCCTTCCTCCGAGCTCCACTGCAACTTACCTGGTACCCTTCCTACTCCCCATGCTGCCTAAACCAGTCTCTCAGTATCTATCTGTGGAAGAAAAGAAGCAGAAAAATAAATAAGCACAGCAGCTTCACAGAAAGAGTGTGGGCTCTGAGTCAGACGAATATAACTTTGTATCTCATTTCGTCTACTTTTTCACTGTGTGACTATGGGAGTTGATTTAACCTCTCTGAGCCTCAGTTTCCTCATCTTTGTAATGGAACCTCCCTCACAGGGTACTGTGAAGATTAAATTGGATAGCACTAAGCACTGCTATGGGTTAAATGTGTCCCCCAAAAGTTCATGTGTTGGAAACTTAATCCCGCTGTAATAGTGTTAAGAGGGTGGGAAATCCTATTACAGATTTTGAAAGATGGGCCTTTAAGAGATGATTAGATCGCAAGGACTGTGCTCTCGTGTATGGATTGATCCGTTCATGGAGTAGTGGGCATGGTTCTGGTGGCTTTACGAGGACGGTGAGTGAGAAGGTTGGCTCTCTCTTGCTCGTGCCATTCCTCACCATGTGGTGCCCTTCTTTGCCACTCAGAAGAAGGACCTCACCAGAAGTGCCCCTGGACTGTGGAATTCTCCCAAACTGTAAGAAATAAATTTCTTACATTTGTTTATAAATGACCTAGTTTCAGATATTCTGTTATAACAACAGAAAATGGACTAATTCAAGCTCCTAGCAGATAGAGGCACTCAGTAAAGAGACACTTCCCCTTCCTCTATTCCAGCATATTATTCACGGTTCAATCCTGTATTCGTTGGTTGAACACAGGTTTGAAGGCAAAGTCTTGTTCATCTTTGTGTTTCCTGTAGAATGAGAGGAAATGAACTGCATAGTCTGGAGACACACTGTGTATTATACTAAAGTGGGGGCTGGGCCAGGATGTCCTAAGCTGGGGAATAATTATCTGTGGATTTTGGCTCCTTGGGCTCTTTTGGTAATATAGTTCTGCTCATGAGCTATGGCTCAGGCCACACTGGTTTTGAGATAGTCTACCATGTTTTAAATTAGCTTCTACAAAATACAACTCCTTTCCTAAATTCTAGGGCAGCTGATCAGAACACTGTTCCATTTCTCACTGTAGAAACTTCTGCAGGGATATTGACCTTACCCTGAGAGACACGAAACTGAATTCACTGCACTATGCTGGAAAAACAACAAGCTTCGTTGAAAAAAGCACTGAGTCAGATAAACATGGATTATAAACTCCAACTCAGCTTTGTCTAGCCATGAGACCTTGGGCAAGCTACCTATGCTCAGTAAGCCTCAATGAAAACAAATAGAGAGGTAATAACTCTACGCTGGTTGTTATACAGCGTTGTTGGGTGGGTAAGAAAAGTGATGAACAGACTTTAACGACTATAAAGCAGAATGCAAAAACAAAGTCTAGAAAGTCATCGCTTTGGGGCCATGTTGAGCTCTTCTTTTGTCACAGTCCAGGCATCCAGCCCTATTCCCTTCCTCGGCAACCGACCAGCTCTAATTTTATCATTTCAGTTCAGTCCAGCAGAAGAGCAGGGTGCATTTGTGTGTGT
>NW_007733252.1:30522-32168 GCF_000696425.1 Galeopterus variegatus
CAGCTCTAATTTTATCATTTCAGTTCAGTCCAGCAGAAGAGCAGGGTGCATTTGTGTGTGTATGTGCACACTAGTGACGAAATCCATGCGACTCCTTATCTCTTCTTCTGCATGCTGAGGAGTTACAATTCAAGAAGAAAGCGCCATTGTGAATCCATAACACAACACACACCGGGCCTGTATCACAAAGGACTCATCTGCCTGCAGGCTGCAGGAACCGCACATGCTTCCTTTCCATCTGACGCACAGCCCAGATGCTTTTGGCCTTTTCTCGTGTGTCACCCACATCTTCCCTTGCAAAATATTCCAAAGATATAGTCCAACCAAAGCATAGTAGAAAATCATCCCCAGATAAAAGGAGGCAACTTGGGGGAGAAGCTCACACCCACAGTACTTTCAGTTTAGGTAGAATCTTTGTTTCTAGGTCATTGGACTAACATCACCACAGCATCCTTAAGGAAATTGGGAGGGATGGAGGCAGGTCAGCCAGCTACAGACTGCATCTGGAAGAATGAACCTTCCCAAATTTCTGCAAAAAATCTTCTTGTGCTCGGGCCAAGGCTTCTTCATCAATGTACACAGCCGGCCTCTTGGCCATGACGAAGTACTGCACCTTCCTCAGATTCCAGCCCAGCACGTACTGGAGCCAGCCGCAGACAGCCGCAGTGGAGCGGCCCACCCCGGCATTGCAGTGCACATACACGGTGTGTCCATTCTCCAGCAGCGCGTGCAGGAGACACACGGCCTGGGGCAGCATCTGCACTCGGCCTGGGATCAAGAAAGCACAGCACAGACAGGTGAATAATGAATCCCCACACCTCCACTAATAGCTCCTCCAGTGCACCGTGCAATCACAGTGCCCTACAGGGTGAGGTGGGGGTAGGAGAGTTTGCATCATTCCTATGTTTTGAAGGAAAAGGTGAGACAATTTTAAAACCCGATCATAATAAAATGGAAACAGCACTTCAGAAGCAATGGGTCCACTCTGAACCTTCTCTGGATATTGCTGCTCCTTTGAGTGACTTTACCATCGATGCAAATTTCCCTCCTCATGCTAACTCCTGCCCCCTATCGTCAGAAAAATGGATTTTTACATCTATCAAAAGAGTTTGCAGTGACTGAGAAGAGGTTTAGAGGATTTCAAAGAAAAATTGTCAGGTTCTGTCACCTGAATTTCAATTAGTCCAAAGGATCTTCCAGGTAAACGTAAAGCACAGATTTAGTCCATAGTAGTAAAAGGAATCAAACTTGCTCATTCAAAATATGCTAATTTTCGTTGGCCCAATGGAATGGTTATTAGTTGATACACATGGGATAACTGACCACTCATTTATTCCCTCACAGTACAGTGAATGCTTAAACTAATTTAATTTCTACATTATTGGGCAATTGTGATTATAGTTATTGCTGCTTCATGACTGAGATTCTGATGATTAGATTACTCTGATGCCTTCTCGTCACCCTGGGAGAGGAGGTGCCATGCCTGCTGAGGCCTGACGGACTCTGCTCCTCTCTCTCTCATCCCACAGGGCCCAGAAACCCCCACAGTCATCTCTTTGTGCTCCCAGATGCCTGGGGCTTCTGCTCACAGGTTCTCAGTACAGAGACATGTAGTGAGTTCGGTTTTTTGTTTGGTTGTTTTTGGG
>NW_007733252.1:33180-34366 GCF_000696425.1 Galeopterus variegatus
ACCTGGCATTCTCTAGATACCTTCTGTCCTCGACCACACAGGGACACAACGGCCCCAGGAGGATCCTCCGAGGACAGCACAGAAGAGCCCTGTCTGGCCTTCTCACTGCCATCCCCACCGATGACTGAAGAGGTGGGAAAAGTCCCTCCCTCAAACGATCTCACCTGTGGATCTTCACTGAGGCCTAGAATTCTCCCATGAGAGCCACATGAGTAAGTAAAGACTTCCCTTTTTAGATGTCCTCTTCTGAAATGCAAGTTCCCCTGAAGGAGCCAGCACACACACTCAGATCACGCATCAGTTCCTTAGGAGGACAGAGATTTTCAAAGACCTCACCTTGGCTTGAAGGCCCTCTCTCTTGGTCACCATTTTACCTGGGGGGGTGGGAGGGGGCTGCTCTAGCTGCAGACTCACCACGCTTTGAGACAGGAGCAGAGAGTCTACATGGAAGGCCAGGATAATATTCTAATCTTGCTGCTGGTGCTCTGTTAATCTCGTTAGTAAAGAGATCTGAAGCTACAGGCTCCACACAGCAGGTTGGAAATGTTTCTATCTGCAGTGCTCCTAGGCATGGCTCCCTTGCGGCTCCTCAGGCTCCACGCCCCTGCGCCTGCTGCCTGCCACTCCACTCCTGCCTGGTCCCTGAGGGTGTGCGAATTAGAGACACACCAGCTCCTGTGCATGTCTTCACTCCTCAAAGTCCAAACAGAGCCTCGATCTTTCATTCATCTAAATCTCCACACCTGGTGTCAGGGTGCTCTGAGTTAAAGCTAGGTGGGACCACCACAGTTACTCATGTTACTCTCCCAGAGGTACCAAAATATCCCTGGAGATGCAGTAAGATGTGGAGAGCACTGTATGTGCTGGGAGGCATCTCCTGGTATGTCTCAGGCAGAGCACTGGCAGTCGATCCACCATTTGAGTTGGGGGATCAGACGAGGCAGAACCTCCAAGGTATGTCTGATCAACCCTGCAGAGAAGGGTGAAGCCTGCCCACCTGTTAGGTTTTTGTTCTGCTGAGGGGGTGGGAGAGGTTTACTCCAGGTAACTGGGTGGGAAGAGACTCCCACTGATAGTTCTGGGAAGCATGGGTTCTTCCTGCTCCTGCCATAGCTAGCATAAGTTGGCAAGTTCCCTGGTACTACGTACCTTGGCAGGAAATAAATGAGACTATTTTTAATGCAGG
>NW_007733252.1:35272-41394 GCF_000696425.1 Galeopterus variegatus
TCAAATGCCCAATATATGAACAGAACACAATGGCTATTTGCATTACGAGCTGCTGGACTCAGAATCCAGGCCCTGGTGCTCAGCTGCATTAGCGTAACCAGCCTGCCAAACGAAATCTGCCCTGTACCCAGTCAAGGTCCCTTCCCCAGACCTGCTATCTGGCCAGAGATTCCCCCAAAGACAGGTCTGAACCAAACAGCCCAAATAGTGCAATACCTTCCCCTTTCCTTTTTATCTGTAAAAGATTCTTCAAAAGGTATGTGCACAGCTAAGAAGTTAGAAAGGGATATGTGTCAGTTTGAGTTTCTATGATCTCAGACTCACACTCCTGACAGGTACATGTCAGCTGCCACATGGAAGCTCCAAAGGCTCCCAGCTTCACACAGGTTCACCAATGGGGGCATAGACACCAGGGGTCTTCTCCCAGAATCACTCAAACATCCCGCTTATGAATTGTCAAATAACATAAAGAATAAATAAATGATTTAAAGGAGCACCAGCGAAGTAGGCAGTTGAGGGTGCCCACCCATCTCTGCCTCTTCTAAGCTGAAGCCCTTGTTTATTTTGACCTCTAGGACCTGCAAATCACCCTGCTTTGATTGAGGAAAGGTAACACTCACTGAGCTGTTCTACCTGCCCAGCGCTGTTCCAAGCATTTTTGCAGGAAGTGGCCCCTTTACAACCACCTCCTAACAAACATAAGGTCAATACTATTGTCATCCTCCATTTACAAATGAAGGAATGAAGCACACAGATTTGCGCAAGGTCATTCCCTAAGTGGCTACTCAAACCCAGCCAGTCTGACTCCAGAGCCTCTGGTCTTTACCACTGTACTGTGGTCCTTCTCTAACCTACCTGGTTAATGGTACTTTCTGGCTCCATCCTGTCAATGCGACTTCTTAGTCAGTCCCTCTGCACCCACTTACCTGGTTCTGCTGCCACTGTCACCCCTATGCAACAGTAACATCCTCCCTGGGGGTTAGCACCTGCCCCTACCTTGGAGGGACCCTCTCAAGGGGCTCATCTCTCTGCTTGAAAACCTTTTCTAGGAAGCCTGAGCTAATACATAACCTACCAAGGAATGAAAGAGGGTCCCTAGGGACCGGGCTCACCTGCACAATAGGGCCAGTGTCAACCAGAGCAGCTCACTTTTATGTTTTCTATAGATAAGTTCCACATGGAATTTAATTTGATAAAAAGTTTTCATTCTTAAAAACAATAATACCTCAAGACAAAATAAAATTCCGATCTTTTTCATGTAAAATATTCCAAATTTTAAAGTTGACAACTAAGTTGAAAAATTGAAAACCCTGCGTAGGTTAAACAAAACACTCTACCATGTGTGTTTCTTACTTTTAGAATTTAAAACTGGCCTTGGGTCTCAGTAGATGCTCAATACACATTCATTAAGTGCTTGAATAAAAACAACACAAACAACAATAACAAAACCTGTACTACCTGTTTGACCTGAGACACTACTAGACCCCTCTAACCCAACTCACGGTCCACAACTGCTCCAGGCTTATCCAACTCTGGAATGATTAAAAGCCTCCTGAAAGCATGCATGAGCAAGCCAAGGCTGTGAGGAAGGGGAAGGGGTGGAGCATTTGGGGAGGTGCATGGAGCAGCCTGAGGCATTCACACCTGAGATGAAGGAGAGGCTCAAAAGCCCCTAAAGACGCCCTTTATTAAGGTTGACCCTGAAAGAAGTCTTTCATGGCACAACCTTCAGCCTTCCCAACACACACACACACACACACACACACACACACACACACACACACGCCTGTGCTTTCTTACTCCAGGGGCAGATATATGGCTGAATATATTATTACTTTATTTGGGCACATCTTCTTTTCCATCTTTGGAGTGTACTATAGATGAAGTCGATATTACCTATAACATTCTTTAGTAGAAACTTAAAGACTTGGGACTAATCATATAGTCCCAACTTTGTGATTTTCAAAGCCCTTTTATATCAGTTATCTTATTCTATTGTTATAATCCTGTAAGGTAGAAATTACTGTCCCCACTTTTCCAATGCAGGAACTAGCCTGCCAATATCACACAGCTACTCTGTGGTGACAAGGCTCAAGCCCAAGTGTTCTGGCTCCAAGGTCACGATGGCAGAGCTGAATTCAGTCTGTTGAGTGAGAGAAAAAAAACCCAGACCATGACAACACAGGGGTAGCTGAGGACTCCAGGTAGCACAATAACTCATTTGAGAGGCAATGGTAGACCATTTGCTATAAATAGTACTGTGTTGAAAGAGGTCAAAACACAATCTGAATACTTTCTATGTGAAGGAAATTTTAATGAGCAGATTTGTTTCGTTCAGGTTAGTGCTAGATTTGTTAGATTTTCATTTCTCAGGTGAAAGACACAAACCAAATTTTAAAAAAAATCTAAATCACCCCTCTACATAAAATAAAATGCGTAAGAGTAAGGATTGATGGTGCAATTGATTGTAACAGGTCTGTGACAACCAATAGTGACAGTCGAGCCGAACATACTGTCTTCTTTCTCAGACTTTATCTGACAGCATTATGCTGCAGCTCAAAACACTTTTCCAAATGGATTTCTCTCTAGAGCTACAAAAATATTAGGCTAAATTATATGTTCCTTGCACTAATACCATGAGCCACATAGGTTGATCTATTGGGGAAAATTCTTCTTGATGTTCAGGAATGGTTGCTAACCCTTTGATTACTCCCCCAGGTTAGGCTGAACCAGAGAGATTGTTCAGTCTTACAGTTTGTCCTTTTTTAAGTGGCATCCTTCATTTCACTGTCATCCATGCTGCCGACTGCCTCAGCGTGGAAAACATTCCATGGCTGCACGAACTGCTCTGATTGGAACCTGGTGACTCAGTGACCCCAGCAAAGGTCTGAATACAACTCAATAGGTCATAGCATTGGATATAGTTTCCCCTCAGGCTTCTGTCGACCCCCCAAACTATCAAGCAAATTACCTATGAGTCGCAGGACCTTCAGGTAACCAGTGCATGGGACTGAATGAGATACAGTTAGTAGTTCAACTTCTCCCAGCCTTGTCTCCCATAATACTCTAGTGGGATAACAGTGCCATCAAATGAGAATCAGAGAAGCTTATAGCAAAATGCTCTCTGGAAGCTACAGTCATACTACCCTAACAGTCTCCTCTGTTTTGAAACCAGAGAAACAAGCTGGACAGGGCAAGAAAAACCTAAATTCAAGCAACGCTCTTCTGCACAAATAATGTGGCGGCTTCTTCCCCTTCTCCCTTTTGCCTTCTTCTGCTCTTATGACTAATTCAGGCTTCCTCGGATCAGGTTACCAAGAGGAATAACCAAACTGTTGACAACTTTCCCCACCCTCAGGAACAAAAATTATATCCCACCCATCCCCAGTGATAGTTCAGTTCAGATAAGATCCACATAAGGGTCCAGCCTGGCCAGAATCCATAAAGGGCCAAGGTGGCCAAGGCCCGGGTACATAGGTTTCCTGTGGTCCTCAACGTCTTCTGTCTTGTGGACCATTGACTCTTGGGCAGACAAGCCACCCCCCTTGCAGCTCATGGCTTTTCATAACTCCAGATGATCGTGAGCATGAGGGACTGGAGTTCTGTTGGTCTGTAGAACCTGCATAAAGAGTCTGTGTGGAACGCGGGGAGAAGTTTCATAATCTGGTGTCTGGAGCAATGTTCTGAGTCAGACTGCAGGCCTTGAAATTCAGGCTATGCCTCTTTTTAGTTCTGTGACCTGTGCAGGTTACTTAATTTTTTTATACCGTAGTGTCTTCCTCTGCAAAATGGAGATAACTGCCATATCTGCCCAGAGTCTTGCTATGAGAATTAAATGAGCATGTAAATTGCTTAGGGGAGTGTTTGATGCATAATGTACGTTTGGGGGAAGAGGGCTGATGAAACATTTCTAGGCTAGGCATCACTTCCTGCCGTCTTCCTCCCAGAACAGCAGGGCACCCTACTTTGTGCCATTTCCACAGCTCTCTGCTGCCCCCTGCTGACATCTGGTTGATACTATCGGTGTAACTTGGTTCTGGCTGCAGATAGTTAACCTCCACTCCGTTTCAACAAGTACCTACTCTACAACCAATATCTTTCCTCTGAAGTCCCACGCCTCTGTGCCTTGGCCTCTGCAGCTTCTTCTACTTAGCATGCCTTTCCTCCCTCCAAGTCTGTTGAGGCCATGCCGACCTCAAATGCTATGGCATTAGCGAATCCTGCCTGTGTTCCTCCACAAAACGTGCTCCTCTGACGCCATCACCTCCTAGAGCACGTCACTCATTCCTCTTTTGCCCATTCTTTTCTGTACTGTGATTCATTTTGAACTCGTCTTACTGCCTCTTACCATTAGATCAAAACTATGACTTACTTGTCTCTGCTTCCCCAGCAGCACGCAAGTCATACCATAATTCCTTTTGCACAAAAGCATGCTCAGAACGTACTCGTGCAACAAATGAAGACGCACAATCACCACCCTACCCCAAGCTGAGTTCTTGCTCACATTATCTCTCACCTTAACGATTGCGGTAACCTCCTAACTTGCCTCCCAGACCCACTTCCAATTCATTCTCTACATGCACTTTTGGAGGGAAAAAAAATGGTATTTTGTCATTTCCCAGCCTCCCACCCTTTAAACTGTTTCTCACTGTTTTAGGATAGAGTTGAAAGTCTTTATTGTGGCCCAAATCTTGCAAACCCCTTTTCTTCATTCTCCGATCTGCAGCCACATTGGTCTTTCAGTTCTGCAACACTCTAAGCTGCTCCTTCCACCTGGGATGCTCTCTCCCACCTCATTCTTCCCCAGTCCACCCTCAGACTTTAGTTCAAATATTACCTCCCAAGAATACTTCCATCACCACCTTCCCAGATCTGATTACCTCTACATGCTCTCACAGCAATATATATGTATCTTTCAAACAAAATAAAACCATAGTTTTAAATTTCTATTTTTAGTCATTTGATTAATGCTTGCCATCCCTATGGGACTATAAGCTCCATGAGGACAGATGTTGTGTCTGTCTTTCTTTACTGTTGTGTTCCCAGCCACTAGCATAATGCCACACCTACAGTAGATACACAATAAATATATGTTTAATAAATGAACAACTTTAAAAGCCACATTAAGGGCTGGCCGGTTAGCTCAGTTGGCTAGACCACAGACTTACAACACCAGAGTCATGGGTTTGGATCCCTGTACCAGCCAGCTGCCAAAAACAATAAATAAAAAGCCATGTTAAGTGAATCTTAGCCATGATGTCAAAAAGATATGTATTAAGTATATTAAACCTAAAACATTAGATTTATTCCAGCTCTACCATTCATATTTAGGATATTCAGTTATAGATAGAGAGAGAGAGATAGCAAGGGTTTCTGTGAACACACTCAGCAAGGAGCCAGGATGATTCTGCTGATCCTTACCTTCAGTGCTCATATCCGGTGTTGGCATCCAGATGTAGACCAAGCCTTCCTCCTTATACAGCTTAATCATAGTGTCTGGAGTCATGGGTTCTGGGTAGCGGTTACAGCCTGAAGAATTCTGTACGATATCCCACTCAGTCTGGAAATTCATTACAGCCGTAATCCCCAACTCATGCTTCAGTTTGATGGTTACATGTTCCACTTGGCGAGGGCAGCTACCCAGCCAGATATTTGGTAGAATTCTAATGAGAACATATGGAGTCATCTATTACTATTGTGGTTCTGATTTGAGGTTTAAGGAGCTGCATAAAACATGTAGTATCAAAATGCAATTAACCTCTCAATCTTACAGAAAAAAAGCTAAATTTTTAAGAATATGAGAACCAATATTATTATTGAAAGAAAAAGAGTATATTGAAAAAGTACATTGAAAGAAAAAGACTGTTGCTGTTTTGGGGAAAACAAATAATGCAATTAACTAGAATGCCAGGAAATGGGCATTAGCAAACCAAATCTAGCCACTTGGTAAAATAAGCCTACCAAGTTATACTTATTCCATGAATGCATACATGGTTCAACATTATGAAACCCGTCAACACATTTCAAATACTAACAAATTGAAGGAAAAAACTCGCCTAACTATATCAATAAATTTGGTAAACATTTGTTCAAATTCAAGTCATTCCTGTTTAAAATTCTAT
>NW_007733252.1:41732-44592 GCF_000696425.1 Galeopterus variegatus
ACTAGAATGCCAGGAAATGGGCATTAGCAAACCAAATCTAGCCACTTGGTAAAATAAGCCTACCAAGTTATACTTATTCCATGAATGCATACATGGTTCAACATTATGAAACCCGTCAACACATTTCAAATACTAACAAATTGAAGGAAAAAACTCGCCTAACTATATCAATAAATTTGGTAAACATTTCTTCAAATTCAAGTCATTCCTGTTTAAAATTCTATGTAAAAATTTAAAATAGTATGAGACCTTTTAAACATGCTAAAGATCAGAAACTAACAATCAATTTCTTTTAAATAAAATCAAAATCAAGATTTATTACATTAGTACCCAATATTTTTCTACACATTTCCTCTAATATTACAAGGAAACAAGAAATACCAATATAACTATCAATAAAAAAGAGAAAACATTATCATCATTTTTTCAGGTGTGATTTTATATCTAAAAATCTCTGAGGCTAAGCCCCACACTCAGAGTTTCTGGTTCCGTAGGTCTGAGTTAAGAGTCCAAGAATTTGGATTTCTGACAAGTTCCCAGGTGATACTAACACTGCTGGCTCAGGGGCCAAACCTTGAGAATCATTTCCCTAAAAGATTCAACTACAAAAGCTATGAGGAGTATCTAAACTATTAACATTAAGATATCTAGATGAGGAAAAATAGACAAAAGTCAAAGAGCAATAACCAGGAAGAAGTAGAGCAGGGGAAAAATCTCATTCAAAAATAATAACAAAATTATAAAACATCTAGGCATACATTTAATGAGAAAGAACTATAAAATTCTTTTGGAAGACATTTAAAAAATAGCGAGACATACTGGGCTCTTCAATTGAAGGACAAATTCATAAAATGTAATATCACAAAACTAAATATTTACAAATCAATATATAAATTTAATGCATATTACAAGTATTATAACTTATTGCATATAGTATATACCACTGACAGTGTTTGGATGTATTGTCCTCCCAGAACTCATGTGGAAGTCTGATCCCCACTGTAGCAGTGTTGGGAGCTGTTTGAGTCATGAGGGCAGATCCCTCATGAATAAATTAATGCTCTCCCTGGGGGAGGAGGGTAGTGAGTGAGTTCTCACTCTATTAGTTCCCACAAGAGCTGGTTGTTTAAAAGACCCTGGCACCTCCTCTCTCTCTTGCTTCTTCTTGCCATGTGATCTGCTTGTACCCACCGGCTGCCTGCCACTTTCTGCCATGAATAGATGCAGCCTGAGGTCCACGCCAGATGCAGCTGTTCCAGAATTGTGGGCCAAATAAACCTCTGTTCTTTATACATTACCCAGTCTTGGGTATTTTCTCACACAAAAAATGAACTAATACAATCACCTTGCTCACTAATTATTTCACATGTGTACATTCTCACCAGAACCAAAGGGTAGATACTGTATTTCAAACTTTACTTGTATCATGCCACCTAGAACTTAACTAGGTTGATTATAGGGCATTCAGACTATAGTTATTAGCTAACTATGGTAGAAATTACTGATGCTCACCAGTATTCCCTCTCACTAAACTTCCTCCCTGCCTTGAAGTTAGCCATGGCCATGTGACTTGCTTTTGTCAAAATGTGAACTGAAATGACATGTGCCACTTTCAGAGGGACATATTTAAGGCATTACACATGATTCCTCATGCTCTCTCTCTCCCTGCTGCAATGATCATGAAAGCACGTGTGGATATTGAGCTTCTAAAAGACTGAAGCAGCCTGGAAGGTTTAGCCACATCAGGGAGGACAGCTGCCCTAGAGAGCTAATGGCTGGCTGTGTTAAGCCAATTTTGGCATTGTTTGTTACCACAGCATTATCTGTCTTTTTCTGACTAATATAATGCCTAAATAATTGATTGCTTGAAATCCCTAATATGCAAATAAGAAATTGAGCAGAGGGACTACATTCATAGTTATTTCCTTTAATATGGAGTTTAGAGCAGTAGTTCTCAACTGGAGGCAATTTTGCCTCCCAGGAGATATCTGGCAAAAACTATGGAGACATTTTTGATTTCACACTGGGTGTTGCTGCTGGCATCTAGTAGATTAAGACCAGGGAATGTTGCTAAGTATCCTACAATGCACAGGACAGGCCTGTACAGCAAAGAAGCATCTAGTCCAAAATGTCAACAATGCCAGGGTTAATTAAGAAGCCTTGGTTGAGGAGAAAGGAATTGGTATAGAACTCTTTACCACTTGTAGGGAGGAAGGGAATGCACGATAGGAGTAAGACCAACATATCTGACCCAGAGAGTTTGTGGCTCATCAGTTACAAGTTTCTGATACTAAGATGATAGTCCATTTCATATTTTAAAATATGAATGTATGTACATAAAGGGAGCCTAGATAATGAAGTAAATGGCTCATATTAGGTGAGCAGCACTATAACATTTATAGCGTGGAATAATGGAAAGGGCACTAACATAAGCCAGAAAAACTGGATTTATATACCAATTTTAGCATATTTTCGATAACACTTGGCAAATAAGTGTCTGATGTTAGGCCAAGTTGTTTATCACCTATGAGCTTTTGGTGTGCCCATCCTTAGAAGGGGTCAAAAATAACTAACACACTGAAATTTTATGAGGAGTAAATACAGTTAAATAATGTATTTGAATAGGACTGACACTAGTGGATGCACAATAAACAAAAGTGGAATTTATGTCTAGTTATAATGGTTTACTTTAATAATTTACTTGTATTGTAATGACTATTCAGTTAATTTCTCATTGTCTATATATCCTTCATTTGAATGCTGCAGGGTATGGAAAATTCACCCTATTTTTTAATACAAAATCTAGCTTGTTGGCTTTTTTTTTTTTTTTTTTTTTTTTTTTTTTTTTTTTTCCTTTTGA
>NW_007733252.1:45592-46245 GCF_000696425.1 Galeopterus variegatus
TTTTTTTTTTTTTTTTTTTTTTTTTTTGCTTTCTTCCTTATGACTGTTATTGTCATTATTGATGTTAACATGAGAAGCCGGTTGACTAAACCTTGAATGTGGGCATTACCCATCCTCAACACAAGTATCTCATGAGTTCTAGCACTGTCTTCCTAAAGATTGAGCCCTACTTACCCTAGAGTAGGGGAATAAACTAAATTTTTTTTGGCTGCTTTGATTCTTGTCTAAAGCGTTATTAGGAATTTCCTTGTGGAAATCCTTACTGAGAATTATTATGGAAAAAATAAACAGATAAAAGAGAAAAGTTAGAAACCCAGGAAAGACTTAATAGTGTTGAAAAGAAGGGCCTGAGATCCAAAAGCCTTTTCACCTTACTCCTGATCCCAAAGAATTCTCAGATACTCCACTGGACCCAGGGCACTGAGAGAAAGACCCTTAGCAAGGACACTTGTAGAGTGCCCAGGAGCTATGACTGGTCAGGACATTGTCAGCTGAGTATTCAGTCTTCACAGGAGTGGAAACTTCACACCCCCAGTTGTTGTCCCTTCCCTCTGGCTGTTCAGTGGGATCAGGATCTGCCTCTATCTATATGTTCTCTCTCTCCTTCCAATTATCCCTCAACGATTCCTCCTCCAGGAACCTACTGGATGCCT
>NW_007733252.1:47713-48163 GCF_000696425.1 Galeopterus variegatus
CTTTCTTAATGTGATGCAATTTCATGCCATCTGGCTCCGTCCCACTAGGGATGTGAATTTTGTCAATTATACCCACACTGTATATGCTACCCATTCATTAGTCATCAGCCTCACCTGCTCCTGACAGCCAACCATCCAAGATCACCCAAAGCAGATGATCCTCCTGATGTATTGTGAGAAGGTCAATAGTAGCCTAATGCTGTCACAATGTCTACCTACATCGTTCGCCTCCCTTCATCTCATCACGTAGCCATTTTATCTTACCTCATCACAAGAAGGAAAGGTGAGTACAGTACAGTATTTGAGAGCGAGAGAGACCATATTCACATAATTTTTGTAACAGTATATTGTTATAATTATTCTATTGTATTATTAGTTATTGTTGTTAATCTCTTACTGTGTCTAATTTATAAATTATACTTTATCGTAGGTATGTATGTACAGGCAAAA
>NW_007733252.1:49889-50773 GCF_000696425.1 Galeopterus variegatus
AAAAAGTGGATCACTGGCATTCTGGAACCTTACTTTCTTGGGCTGCAAATCAAAATCAATTTAATTCATTTGAATGAATCTGGCTTTGCGGTTCCAGGTAATCCATCACAATACTACACCGTTTGTTTCACCTGTCAGGCAGGGGCCTGTGGTACAACAGCTACTGCAGCATAGAAATCAGAGCCTGCTTGCTCCACCTCAGCTGTCAGTCAAAGGAGGCGTCACTGGGAATAATGAGAACCTCGGGCAGAATGAGCAATCCAAGCACTTTGCAAAAAAGCACCAACAGGGTATTGACAGAAGTGGGTGTGGACAAGACAAAAGATGTCAGGAGACAAGTCCATCATATGGACTCCGCATCTCAAGTTCTATCACTAACGGCCATGAGAAATGACAGAATAACCTTTTCCTAAAGGTGAAAATTAGCATTATTTTGTGTCCATAGAAGAAAACAAGATTAGAAAACCACAGGATTGATGGAATCAATGTATGAACATAGGCTTGTGTTTACTTATCCCACCAAGAGACCACAGCTATTGAACCACACCGCCCTCTTCCCAGCCCCCTCTCAAAAACAGAGAAAATAGATTTTGCCAGGTCTCTTTACAAAACCCAACTAAGAATTTAGGAGTTCAAAAAAAAGTTACCATACTTCCTAAGTTGGATAATTTTGCTGCACTTACATTATTTAATATTTTATGGGCAACTCAATGTGAAATTAAGATGTGATCTGGTTTTTACATAATGCATAAAGAAAAAAAAAGTATCTGTCCTGTAAATTAGATCTCCTTAGTGGGAAAGCAAGAGAAACATTAAAATCAATCTCTAGTAAGCTCCAAGTTTCACTAGCACCTATAGCTCCTTCTGTTGAAAATTTGTCCTTT
>NW_007733252.1:51690-56266 GCF_000696425.1 Galeopterus variegatus
GGGCAACTCAATGTGAAATTAAGATGTGATCTGGTTTTTACATAATGCATAAAGAAAAAAAGTATCTGTCCTGTAAATTAGATCTCCTTAGTGGGAAAGCAAGAGAAACATTAAAATCAATCTCTAGTAAGCTCCAAGTTTCACTAGCACCTATAGCTCCTTCTGTTGAAAATTTGTCCTTTAGCATCAAGTACCAAGTTGTTAATGCCAAACTTCCACCCTCAAAGGGTGCTTATAACAGGCTCCAGTTAAGCTGAATAATTGCTCAAAGACAAATTCCGATTCAGAAAGTGAATCAGAAAGATACTAATTAGCTTCTTTATTAAAACATAGTTTTATTATAGTTTGCTTATGGGTCATAGACTATAGTATATAGACAACATGTGCTAATCTCTATAAGCACGGTTAGTTTCTTACCTTTTTCTTTTGGATGTGCCATGTAGCTTATAGTCATATGTAGCAAATATTTTTGACATAATGTTCTAATGTTTTCTATATTATAAAATATATAATTTTATATATTTTATAATATATAAATATATATTACATATAATATATATTGTGATTTTATAATATAAATTTATAATTTTATAATATATAATAAATTTTATAATATATGATTTTATAGTGTATAAAATTTATAATTTTATAAATATGCGATTAAATTAATTATGAAGGCTTCTTATGGGTTGAATTGGGTCCCCAAAAAACTCCTCTGTTAAAGTCCTAACCCCTAGTAACTCAGAATGTGACCATATTTGGAGGTGGGGTCTCTACAGATATAATCAGTTAAACTGAAGTTGTTAGGTAGTCCCTAACCCAAAATGACTGTGTCCTTGTAAGAAAGGGAAATTTAGACACAGACACAGGGAAGACAATGTGAAGACACAGGGAGAAGGCAGCATCTACAAGCCAAGGAGAGAGGCCTGGAACAGATCCTTCTCTCACAGCCCTCAGAAGGAATCAACCCTGTGAACACCCTGACCTGGGACTTTTAACCTCCAGAATTGTGGAACAATAAAGTTCTGTTGCTTAACAATAAATTTCAGCCAGTCTGTGGCACTTTGTTAAAGCAACCCTAACAAATTAATAAAGGTCTGAATATTTAGGCTTAAAATATATCCATTCAACCATCCAGATTCTTTTCAAATATCCATGCATCGGGTATACTTAAAATAAAGCATTTTAATAGATACTTTTCCCTGTTCATACTGATGTTTAGAATTCTGCAAACAACATTTGATCGTGATGCCTACGTTGTTCTCTTACACATAATACAACGCACCCTCCTTCCCTCACTCTTGTCCTTCAGTCTATCACGGGAGCACCTCTCACGTGGTAGAAAAGATCACCAGGTGCCTGACTAGACTCTTGGGTTTCCTTCTTGGTCTCATGACTCAGTTCTAAAGCTCTGAGGTGTGTAGTTTTAATAGATGTGGTACAGTCTCGGGCTCCATTACATGGTTTTCAGAGAATGGGCCTCAATTGAGAATCACCTGGAATGTATAAGACTCAAATTCATGAATTCTGAAATGTCTGAGTGCAAAAGTATTTTGCCTTCTTTTTTTTGAGCATATGCTGCCCTGAAAGGTGATTATATTGACAGATCATGGTGATAAATAATGGAACCAGCACACTTCACTGTCTTAAAGTCGGTCACCAGGTAACACAATGGTTTAGGCAAATAACTAGGCTAGCAACTTCAACTGGTTACCTTGATACAGGCTTAAACAAATGTTTCATTAAAATATGCTCTTAGCATGTTAATTTTGTTTCCAATGCTGAGCATTCCTTGAAGGAGTAAAATGTCGTATTCAAAATTTTTTCACATAATAAACTTGAAAGTATTTGTTTAAAATTAATCACTTTCATTATGAATTAGAAACTACAGAAGAATGAGGAAGTCATAAAAATTTAAACGTGAAATTTTTTGTATTTGTTTTAACGTCATTCTGTCTATTTGACCAACATGTAATGATGCCTGCTTTCTGCCAATAACTCAACAATCAACAGTGAGCAAGACAGTCAAAGCATGCCTCCATTTGAGCCTACATTCTTTGAGGAAGACAGGCAACAAACAAACAAACAAATGTATAAAACTTATAGAATTAATTTGTAATGTGCTTTTGAAAAGATAAACAGGGAATTAAAACAGAGGATCATAGGGGAGTTTGACTTTAAATAAGACAGGAAAATTCTCTCTGAAAAGGTGACATTAGAAAAACTAAGACCTAACATAGGAAAAGGAGCCACGTGCACAAAGTCCTTATGGTGAGGAAGAGTCGGGTATACTTTAGAAATTGAGAGAACTAGAGACATGGAATGAGATGAACAAGGGAGTGTGGGATGACATAGGTTGAAAAGACCATGCAGTGCCTTATTGCACTTAGGGAATTTGTACAATAATAGAAAAGCAATGAATAACCAATAAAGGATTTTTAAGTAGAGGAATGACATGGACTTATTTAGAGTTTTTAAAAGGTAACTGGCTGTTATACAATTGACTGGGCAGGAGGTGCAGCAGAAACTACAGAGGAAGAGGGAAGACCTTTGGGACAGTGACAGCTTGGAGCGTAGTAAGCGGTGCAGATTGAGGTGGGTACGTTCAAGATGTCCTTTAGCAGTAGAACCAACAGAACGTTAATTAGATGTAATGATTGAGGGAAAGGGAAGATTCAAAAATGACTTTAAGTTCACCAATGTAATATTATAATCTACATTTTCTTAACTAGGTCTGCTCTGAATGAAGCCAATATCTAAAAGTTTGTTTTCTATGTATTTTTAAAAGATTCAGACTTAAGCAATACTTTGTTTACCAGGCATCATGCTAATGGCATCCATACTTCCTTTCATTTTGTGCCAATCTCTATTTCTATTATGGAAATGTTGATAAAGCAGAGTTTTAATGATAAACTTTGTACACAGGATACATAGCCCATCAAATGAATGGGTTACATTTAACTCATATTATACTCATAATTTACATTACATACTCATAGTTAACTTATAATTTATGAGTTAAATTTAACTCATATTACACAGAAATATCCACTATAGACAAAGTGGTACACAGTAAAACAGATTTATTTATCTAATCAAGTCACTAAAGAGGAACTTTTAAACTTTGTTCTTTGGATCTGTGGGTCTTTATTTCAGCTCTAGAACAAAAATGAATTTAGAAAACAAGACAGCTGGAAAATGAAAAAAATCATGATTATTTTTATGTTATTGTCTTCTTCAATGCCAACTAATTATTTGATTTATTAAAATATAAGGAATTCCTGGTGTAAAAAGGGATTCATTAAGAACTTTGAGCAACAACAGGTATTTACATTATAATTTTCTGGATCAAAAAAAAAAAANATAGGGGAGTTTGACTTTAAATAAGACAGGAAAATTCTCTCTGAAAAGGTGACATTAGAAAAACTAAGACCTAACATAGGAAAAGGAGCCACGTGCACAAAGTCCTTATGGTGAGGAAGAGTCGGGTATACTTTAGAAATTGAGAGAACTAGAGACATGGAATGAGATGAACAAGGGAGTGTGGGATGACATAGGTTGAAAAGACCATGCAGTGCCTTATTGCACTTAGGGAATTTGTACAATAATAGAAAAGCAATGAATAACCAATAAAGGATTTTTAAGTAGAGGAATGACATGGACTTATTTAGAATTTTTAAAAGGTAACTGGCTGCTATACAATTGACTGGGCAGGAGGTGCAGCAGAAACTACAGAGGAAGAGGGAAGACCTTTGGGACAGTGACGGCTTGGAGCGTAGTAAGCGGTGCAGATTGAGGTGGGTACGTTCAAGATGTCCTTTAGCAGTAGAACCAACAGAACGTTAATTAGATGTAATGATTGAGGGAAAGGGAAGATTCAAAAATGACTTTAAGTTCACCAATGTAATATTATAATCTACATTTTCTTAACTAGGTCTGCTCTGAATGAAGCCAATATCTAAAAGTTTGTTTTCTATGTATTTTTAAAAGATTCAGACTTAACCAATACTTTGTTTACCAGGCATCATGCTAATGGCATCCATACTTCCTTTCATTTTGTGCCAATCTCTATTTCTATTACGGAAATGTTGATAAAGCAGAGTTTTAATGATAAACTTTTGTACACAGGATACATAGCCCATCAAATGAATGGGTTACATTTAACTCATATTATACTCATAATTTACATTACATACTCATAGTTAACTTATAATTTATGAGTTAGATTTAACTCATATTACACAGAAATATCCACTATAGACAAAGTGGTACACAGTAAAACAGATTTATTTATCTAATCAAGTCACTAAAGAGGAACTTTTAAACTTTGTTCTTTGGATCTGTGGGTCTTTATTTCAGCTCTAGAACAAAAATGAATTTAGAAAACAAGACAGCTGGAAAATGAAAAAAATCGTGATTATTTTTATGTTATTTTCTTCTTCAATGCCAACTAATTATTTGATTTATTAAAATATAAGGAATTCCTGGTGTAAAAAGGGATTCATTAAGAACTTTGAGCAACAACAGGTATTTACATTATAATTTTCTGGATCAAAAAAAAAAAAAAGAAAGTTTG
>NW_007733252.1:56276-64983 GCF_000696425.1 Galeopterus variegatus
TTAAGAACTTTGAGCAACAACAGGTATTTACATTATAATTTTCTGGATCAAAAAAAAAAAAGAAAGTTTGAGATAGTTGTATGATTATTATTCTAGACCAATGCTTCTTAAATATGCAGATAAATCATCTGTAGTTCATGCTAAGATACAGATACTGACTCAGTAAATCTGAGTTGGGGCCTGAGAGTCTGCATTTTCACACATTCCCATGTAATGCCAATGTTGCTGGCCCTTGGACCACACTTCGAGTAGTAGCAAAAAGCATTTTAACAATTTAATCTAAATACCATTATTACAATATTACACATCATAATCGTTCAATACAATTCATAATGCTCAGGTACACTGGGGAGTAAACTAAATAAGATCCTCCTACTAAAGCAAACAAAAAGACAAGCATTTTATCTTTATTGTGGATGCTTATATTAGAGGCCAAATTTTAACCACGCAGAGGCTCACTATGTTAAATAATTTTACTAATTACAGAAAATTTAAAAAATCTCTTTAAAACTCCTTCCTTGATTTCCTAGGAAAGAATTTGCAGGAAGCCAAATGACTGTGTTTACATGATGATTTTCTCTGGTTTTAAAACATTCCCTTTTCTCCTTATTTACAGGGCTCATTGGCCTCATGATAGGGATCTAAAATTCCCCCTTGCACTATATTTAGAAATGTGGCTTAAGATTTTTTTATATATGAATGCTGAAAATTGTGAAAAATACACTAAAACCTGAAGTTATGGGACACCCAGGAATTTAAATGGCTGGGAGTTCTGATGCAACTAGCAGTGTTGCAGTCAGGGATGTCAGAAATTAGATCAGCTTCCAGAAAGACAAACAATAAACATCTCCTCTCTTCTGTGAGATGTGAGTAGTTAGAATGGTAGGGACAGAGGAGAGATACATAACTAAAAATATTGCAATGCTGGGACATACAAAATCCCTGGGATGTTTTGCTTTTTCATTCAGCACTTCATGGTATCCAGAGAGAAATCATGATGGTCACTAAACCCTTCTAAGGATGTGCAAGTCAAAAAGGCCTCTGTCTTCTTTAAATTACCCAAGGATACTGAGGATCCATAGATATGGGAAAAGAGACCAAGTGCCAGTGACACTTGATCTATTTATTTTATTTCTAACTAGAAAGGTCTTGAATAAGCAGTCAAACATGTAGTCTACTACAATTAACAAAGAAAATTAATTACCAATCCTACCCAAATTAACATTGTCATATTTAAATTGGTAAATCTTAAATAACCCTAATCATCATGAGAGTGCATTCAGTTATATGGCGCTCCTCTTTGCAATTAATTCATCCTGTCAAGACCTTCAGAATACAGTTTTGTTTAAGATCATCTGTCCCACTGAGCATACTTAGCATCTATTCAGTGAAGTGCTTAACTGGTAAAAATTGGCAGTAAAATTTTGTAAACTAAAATCACCTCTTCTGTGTTTTGTAGCCCAGGACATTGCCATCTCCATGAACTATGTTACACAAGTGTTCAGATATTTTCAAGACTTTTGAGAAAATTTATTCTGCATTCACAACTGGGCTTAAGTATGTAGAGATCTCACCTAAGCTAGAAGACTTTGGATCTCAAACTTTTAAAACATATCTAGTATCTGTCATCTGTCCCTTAAACAACCCATCCATAGGCTCCTATTAAGAGAATTCAGTCCGACAGCCAAAGACCCAGCACCTACCAACTCCCACCTGGCACAACTGCTATTTCACAGAGACAGCTTAATGTAAATTTTCTTCTATCTCTGTCCCAAATTACACCACTAGTTGATTGCACGCAGCCTATCAATCACTTCTGTTACCCTACCATGCTTCTGTCTCCTTCATAAACTCAGTGTCCTCTACATGCCTTTCAAATGTGTTTCTCAGATTTCCAAACTTGGTCTCTCTTCAGTTAATATACTCCTAGATATCTCACTGACATACACTGCTTTAACTGCCATCTATATGCTAATGAATTCCAAATCTATTGCCTCCAGTTCAGACCCCAACTCTCCACTGGAATTCTCCCTGAATGTCCCATAACAGACAACTGAACTCATCCACCATCTTCCACTCTCTGCTCTTACCCAATAACCTGATTCTCCTCCATAGTTCCTGATCTTCATGAACTGTGCAACAGCCACCTGGTCACCAAAGACAGGAAATTTGACTTGGCTCCTTCCTCTCCCTGTCCCCACAGTCATTAACCCAGCCGCACAAGTCAATCTCCTACATAGTTATAGAATCTGTCCCCTGATCTCCATTACCATTGCTTTCCTTCAGATCCTCAACACTAAAGGGAATTAAACCAACAGCTTCCTAAGTGACCTCCCAGTCTGTCTCCCTTACACACCATCACTAGGGTGACAATTCTACAACATAAATCACGTGACTCTCCTGCCTACAACACTAAGGTGACTACACGTCACTTTCATAAGAAGTCTCAGTTCTTTGTCCTGATCCTTTGGAATCTGACCCCTATGTATGTCTCTAATCCCACATATCCATATGAACCCCACCCTCTAACTTAGGGAATGTATTCGTCCACTTTTGTGTTGCTATAACAGAATACCTGAGATTGGGTAATTTATAAAGAAAAGAGGTTTGTTTAGCTCACTCATCTGGGACAGCTGCACCTAGAGCAGGCCTCAGGCTGCTTCCACTCATAGTGGGAAGCGGAAGGGCAGCCTGCAGCACGTACAAAGAGATTACACAGTGAGTGAGGAAGCAAGAGACATGGAGGGGAGGTGCCAGGCTCTTTTTTAACAACTCCCTCTTGCGGGAACTGAACCATTCCTTTGAGAACTCACTCAGTCTCCAGGGAGGGCATTAATCTATTCGTGAGGGATCTGTCCCCATGACTCAGACATCACCCACTAGGTCCCACCTCTCACAGCAGCCACATTGGGGATCAGATTTCATCACGAGTTTTGGTGGGGTCAGTCATATCCAGACTATAGCAGAGAGATATCTGATATTTTCCCACAGTACCATGCACTCTCCTTTCCCTGCTTCTTATTCTGCTATTCTTCCTCTCAGAGCACATCTTCCATTTGCTCCCCAGCTCATCTATCTGGTTAAGCCTACTCAATCTCCCCTGATCCTCCACAAGCTCACTTAGTTCCTCCTTCTTTGTGCTTCCATGACATCTTAAACATACCTTTGTTAAAGGTATGTACAAACGATCACACATCTTTATTTCAGGCTTCAGCCTCTCTCTGACTCTGAATTGTTGGTTTTCCTGAGCATTTCCTCCTGCGTACTGTGGGCTCCTGGAGAATAATCACGATGTCTTATTCGTCACCTTATCCCCAGAACTTATCACTGTATCCAGCATATCATTAGGAGCAAATAGATGACTGAAGGAATAAATGAATGAATAAATGATTGATTGTAGAAATGGTTTTACTAACCCAAGACATTTTAGATGGTACATTCAACTATCATCAATTAAGCAGCATTTCTATAATTTGTACAAAACTGTGCTGAAGGCATTTTCAATGGTGCTATCCCAAGAACATATGTGTTAAATTATTGGTTGAATTTAGCTCAAAAATAATTTTCTCTACAGACAAATGTGAAAGCTGTTTTTAGCCAGAATATAAAACTACGTAGCTCAACGTGTTTCCTTTTTTGCCTTAACTGCCAGAAAACTTAAAGACATATTTAGTGTTCAATAGTAGTAATTAGACCATCTCAAGTCCCTGGTAATTTCTATTCTTTTTGTTCTCATAGATGGTCTATTTCTATCCTAAATTCTTCTACTATACACAATTCCTTTCCTAAAGTCTTCTATTATAAATGATTATATATTTGTAATTAGTTGGAGCATGGTAGCAAAGCCTAACCCTCCAAAATACTTGTTTCTTCCACTTTAAATCCCTTGCATTAAGACAGATGCATACAAGGTTGAGACCAGCCTCTATCTGAGCCACACAGATTTGTAGCAACCTATCAGAATCTCCAGGCCTTTTGATCAGTCTGGTTATGCAGCAATGCATGTCAATCTAAAGGTCTCACTCACATAAAACTGATTGAATATTCTAGCCGCCAGTACAATTCATCTGCAATATTAAAGTTCCATCATGCTTGGAATGTAGTCACATTTTTATTAATAATAACCCATGGACCATAACCGTAAGTTTCATTTCATGTTATGTAGTATTCTAAATGTTAGCTGCTAATGCAGGTGGACAAGTTTAGCAGGCAATAACAAATGTGATTCTGGAGCAGGGGTTCACAGACCTGACTACATACTAGAATCTCTTGGAGGTCTCTTTCACAATAGTTCTGACAGATCCTCAATTAAATCAGAAACTCTGAGGCAGAGGGTGGTGCCCAGCATCATTTTTTCTAAGCACCCCCAACTGATTCCAATGTGCATGAAGCTTAGGAATCACAGATTTAGAGCCTGGAAGAGAGATCAGAGTTGGAGGTAAAGATCTGTCATCTTCCCCTTAATAGGGGATTGCCAATTAAAATTTTAAAAGTAAAAGCAATTCCACCTTTTAAAAATCAATCTGTGTTGAAATGAAACTGGTTATAAAAACTTGAACTAAAAACAAGAAAATAAAGGGGATTACTCATTTTTAAAAGGATTTTCTCTTAATAAAGGATTAATTTAAGCATTTCTTCAAGTACCAGACAGTGACTTAATCGATTTGTAGTCTTGTCTCATTACTTGTGGCCTTTGCAAAGTTACTTGAATCTTTCTAGGACTCATTTTTCCAACATGTACACTGAGGGAACTGGATTAAGTAAGCACTTGCCCAGCTCTCTCAGTATCTCACATAAGTGCTGAGATGTCACCCGGAGGTGGGAGGGCAGCTAAAAGCCCAGTCCCTGGAGCCAAGCTGCCTAACTCTGAATTCTGATCCACTAATTTTATCTCCTTGGGAAGATTACTTAACCTTTCTGTGCTTCAGTTTCATCAAATATAAAATGGGATTAATGATATTGCATATCTCACAGGTTGTGAGATTAAATAAAATAATAAATGTAAAAGCATTGAGAATAGTTCTGAGCATATAGAAAGCACTACGAAAGCATTAGCTATCATCCTGTTATGAATACTGAATCTTAAAAAAGTCAGGGCCTTTAGTATGCTAATGCATTGGTGAGCCTCTGTGAGGGTGACAAATTATGTAGCATTTAAAAAATATATTTGACCAGTTAGCTTTGGTTGAGGGGGACAGCTTTCTATGGAGCACACCATGAGGAAAGCTGGACTAAATGACTGCTATGCCCCTCTAGTATAATTTGATTCATCTCTGTGACTTAGAGGAATTGTAAAACTATGGTGCATAGGCCAGATTCAGCCTACCACCTGTTTTTGTAAATAAAAGTTTCATTGGCACACAGCCATGCTCATTTATTTACATATCGTCTATATCTCCTTTTCTACTGCAACAGCAGAATTGAATGGTTAAGACAAAACCATCTGGCCCACAAAACCTAAACTATGTACTGTCTAACCCTTTATAAAAGAAGTTTGCTGATCCCTGCCTTCAACGTATAATGTATTGGAAAGCATACAGTTCAACTCCATGGTAATTTAATCATCAAAGCAATTTTTATTTTATGAATGAGCATTTCTATTCTGTCTATCCAGTTAGCTGGAAGGAGAAAGAAAACAGTCATTTAATGTAGGGTGGAGAGAGTGAGTAGTCATGGGGATGGGAGGCTCTTGACGAGATGAACTAGAAAAGATAAACAGTGAAAATCACAGGAGAAGAGCTGCTGATGGGGAAGAAATGGAAAATAATTAGGAAAACAGAAGGTGACTTGAAGGCCTTGACCTTGATTAAAGATGCTTTTGTATGAAGGGCACTTTATCCTATAACCTCCTTGGCAGTCTAAACAACCTTTCAAAAATATTAGATTTCCTTTATAGCTACTACTATTAATCAAGGACAATCTTAGAAAAATTGTTTTAGTTATGCTATTTGATTCTTATAGGATAGATAATATCTTAATTTTATACATGAATAAACCAAGTCATACAATTTAAGCAACTTCTCCATATCTAATCAATGGTTGAGATTGCAGTCAAACTTAGTTTTATCTTTCTTAGATTTTCCATTGTGCCTTAAGTGAAGTCATTTAGTTCTAGAACTTCTGTTAAATTCAGAAAAATACTACCTAAAATTCTGATGACCAGAATTTCTATGCACTGTGCTAGACAATTGTTTATCACTGGGCAAAGCTTTACTATTTCTACCCAAACTAATAATCTATTTCTCACCACAAGTTTAGCTCTTGGGTGGAGATGGGGGAGTGGGGAATGGAGAGACAAGGTGAAGTAAGGAATCTGCCAGCATCCCGCATAGATAGCAACCCTGATGAAATTTATCTTACCAGGAAAGATAAAGAAGGGGATTCATTTAATATGAATAGAAACACAGGAAGCTATTGAAGAACAGACAAAAATGCACTGTTTGAAAATGGCAGCTGCAAACCTTATCTCTTATATTCCACTGCTACAAAGACTAGTCAGCTTTTCTCAGCCAAATGTGAATTACAAGAAATATAATTTAGTGTTTAGAAAATATGTCTAATTTACTACCAAAGCTATACAATTTGTCTCGAAGTAAGGAATTCTGCATCAGCTCTTTAAAATGATGGTGATTAAGTAGACTACAATATATTTCCAGTGTTCTTTTCCTTTCATTATTTGTGGCACCCTGATGAAAAGTAATTATGCTTTGGCGAATTTTCCTCTCAGATGTAATTTGGACCATTTATCTGAGACTCTCAGAAGGGAGCTGACTTGACAACTAAAAGAGAACACCTGTTTCTATCAATGTAAAGGAAGCTTGTTCTGAGAGCCTTTTCTTCTGCTTAGCAATGCACAGCATTTCTGCAATGAGAAATATTCAGTGATGTACTGATGTGCTGCTTTCTTTGTCCAGCATTGTCATTTTAAAAAATCCAGCATTGTCATTTAAAAAAAATCAGGAACTAAATGGTGTATTTTTTATAGTTACATAAGGAAAGAAAGAAAAATAGTCGTGAATATAAAATAAAAGAGAAGAGGGAGTGTAGCAGTTTAGGAGTAGTTAGATATACTGTCCAGCATTGTCATTTTAAAAAAATCAGGAACTAAATGGTGTATTTTTTATAGTTACATAAGGAAAGAAAGAAAAATGGTCGTGAATATAAAATAAAAGAGAAGAGGGAGTGTAGCAGTTTAGGAGTAGTTAGATATACTGATACCTAACCCTAGTGACCAACACTATCCACATTACCTTGATAAGGATGCCCCTCGGATACTCAGGTGATTAAAAAGACTCATAATTTGGGATACTATTATTTTATTCTATAGATCAAAGGACGCCTGCAGAAAGTGTTGCATGTTTCATTGTTTCTAACACACATTTGTGTGTGTGAAAATTCTGCCTGTCCTCTTCTCATGGTATTAAAAGCAGACAACTGGCATGATGCTTGTGGTTCATAAAAGGATGATGTTCCCATCACTTCCTGGGAAGTAAGCAGAAACACCAAATAATTTCATTTTCTGACTAGGTCCCCAAAAGCTTCAAATATGCTTTAAAGAGGCTTTATTTGTTCCTTTTACAATCTATAAAAAGCCTGTACAGCTATTACCTGGCTTTTCTGTCATGGTGTAACAAATATCAGAAAGCACTTTCGCATGTACAATCATGTTACCTCACTACATTCTTGAGATAAACATCAACAATTAAAATCAGTACCAAAGATCTAAAACACAATTTAGGTAGATCTACCAAAAATCAGTTAAAGAACTTCAAAAAAAATGTTTATTTTTATTTTTATTTGCCTATACTTTGCCACCTCTTTTTGCTTGCTTTTACTGGGAATCTAAATTTTTCATGTAAAGAATTGAAGGGAAATGCTGCAACAAATTATTTTAGTCATTTATCCTTGTGGCACATTAGGATTTTGCTTCCCACCAATTTTTTAAAAAGCATTTACAAGTCTGAGTATATGATCTCTTAAAAACTTTTGATTGAAATGTAATACACATCAAAAGTTCACATATGTATACTGCTCAATAATTTTTTTACAAACTGTGTAATATATCTATGTAGCCAGAACCCAGATCCAGAAATAGAACTTTCACCAGCCCCTAGAAGACTCCCCTCATACTCCTTTCTACAAGGATCCTGACTTACTACAGCATAAATTAGTTTTGCCTATTTTCATGGGTTTATGAACTTCTATTATCTTACTTAATCTACAAGCAGAAACAGAGGCATGGAGACATGGAGTAAGTTATTATGCCATGCAACTCTTGAAGAGCTAAGTCTAGACTTTTCATCTAATATACTTCTACACGACTCTCTGTGGCCTCTAAAAGCCTCTCTGATGACCAGCAGAGAGAAAAACCCATATGACAAGCCTACCTTTTTTGCACATTAATTTCTGACTGCTTTACCCATAAGGATCAAAGGATACTCCCCTTCAACATCCATATCTATACCAGACCTTTGATATTGTTCCCACTGACCTCTCACCATCTAGCCCACCATCTAGGAAATAAGATGAAACACAAGGAAAGAAAGTAAGACAACAGATACTCACATACAATAAGCCTTCCATTGATTTTCTCTGCTCAAGCCATAGCACTCAACTGCCAATGGTTTTGTGTTAATTGGTGTTCTCCAGGGAAACAGAACGAATAGGATATGTATATAGCTATATTAGGGAAAGAAATTTGTTTTAA
>NW_007733252.1:65917-68824 GCF_000696425.1 Galeopterus variegatus
TACTCTCCTGATTTTGTCTTGACTTGTTTAATTTATGGATATTACTAAATGACAGGTGTTAATACCTTATCATTCCAAATGAATAGTAAGCTCCAGCAGGGCAAGGAGCTTTTCTTGAACTTCTGTGATGCTTCACTGTCCTTATCTCAGAACTCACTGATCAGGAAGTGTATTTTTAAAGCATCAAGTTTACCATTTTCTGCAAAGACTGTGTAATCCTAATGCTGCGTAGAAGCACAGATGACCAGAAAAACCATTTCAGAATAAGGCAGCAAAAACCAAAACATGAGAGTTTGATTTTCTTTGTTACTGAAAAATTTTTCACTTGTGGGAAACACAGAAAAGGTTTTCATTTGCCATACTTAGTGTCCAACAGAAATTCCCAGTTGCCTGCAGAACTTTACAACGTCTGTCAAGTTATACCTGATGTAGATTCTAACTCGTTTCTTTATTGCCACAGCAACAGTAGGTATGAGTAATCTGTTCACTGCTACCACTTCCTAGTTATGTAAAATAAAGCTAAAAATAAAATAAAGCAAGGAATTTTGCTTATAGTTTGGTAACTGTCCACTAAGTTGCTAATATAAACTTAAAACTAATTTCAGCTTGGTTTGAGTCCTGATTTCAATGGACTCAATTGCTTTTAGACTCCTAAAGTTTTAGCTAATGTTCCTGTGTTTCCATAGTCCCATATTTTACTTGTATAAAGTTTAACTTTTATAAAGTTGGACATTGGCCACCGATGATAGTATCTGTGTATAAGTCCATTTCCTGCTTTAAACGGTTAGCCCCTTGAAGGTAACATTCTTATTTACCATTATGAGTTGCTTTTTCACTTCCTAAGATTGTATGAATTGTTTGGTTTATTAGATTTGGTTTGGGTGAATTTGTGTGTGTGTGTGCACACATGTATGTACAACAAACACACATCATGCTATGTTGAGACTGAAGCAAATCTAGACTTTTGGAAGCTTCAGGAACATAGTATTCCAAACAGCAATATTTTACTATGANAAATCTATTTAAGTGCCTAAGCATCTATTATTGCACATTTTGGATACCATCCTACAGAAATGCAAAATAATCATTAGCCATGTAAAAATTACACATGTATCGCTTCCACAAGCAAGAAAAAAGCAATTCAAAGAACAGTTTAGTAGTTTTGGAGTATGTACTTTGCACCCAGGCATTGAAATAGGCTGCAGTAATACAAAGTCAAATAAGATTTGGTTCTTAACTTCAAAAACCTCACAATACAGTGATGCCAGCCCTCTAAAATAATATTTGAGAGGTAAAGGCCATCATTTATTTTCAAATTTATAAAACAAAATGACTTTAAAAATCAAAATAATTGAATACCTAAAGAACCCAAATTTGTGAAAAATGTGATATTTAATGAGGGTATTGCTTGATAGGCTTTAGACCTCCCTAAAGCTTTAAAAGGGGATTTTCTTCAGGGATTGGCATAGAAATCTTTTGGTTGGCATTTCTATTCAAATGGTCCTGATGAAATCAAAAGATGCACTGAGGAAAAAAAAAAAGGAAAAGAACAAACACTGCCATTCACTAATTCTAAAAAATTTTAAGTTTGTACAAATTTATTACATTAAAATTAGCTATATCATAAAGCAGGAAACAAGTTTGGCTCTTAGTGCTGGGAAGGAGTTTTAATATTTAAGAGTTGCTGTTACTGAATATCTTTAGGTATTTGATCCAAAAATGCAGTCTGATGGTTCTGCTAAGACCTATTTTTCCCGCAAGATTTGAAATGGAAATGTTCAAAGCAAATCCAGAAATCTAACATGAAGAAGGGTGAAAAGCTGTCAAAGCTTTAGTTTTCAAAAGTCTACGATGATGATGCAAATGAAGGCACAGAAAGCTCACCAAACTGCTGGGAACATCTCAGAAAGGAGGACTAATTTGGTCATGTTCACGTGACAAAAAAGGATATTCAGTAAATATTGGAATCTCCTTCCCTGCCCCCTCACTTTTATTTCTAAAAATGAGTGTTTATTGTCATCAGATTTTTTATGAGACAGCATGACGCTTGGACAAACCCTTAAAATCAAACAGTCCTGGGTTTGAATACCAGACTTGCCACTTACTGGCTACGTTAGTGTGGTTAATGGATTTCAAATCTTTGTGGTTTAGTTTCCTCATCATTGAAATGAGGGCATTGACACCTGTATTATATTAGTGAAAAATTAAATGAATTAGTGCAAGTAATTACCTACAACAGTACCCAGTCGATAGTAGATGCTCGATAAAATTTTATTTCCTTTCTTACTCATAATGTTGGTTTTTCTATTGAAAATTAAATGAATTAGTGCAAGTAATTACCTACAACAGTACCCAGTCGATAGTAGATGCTCAATAAAATTTTATTTCCTTTCTTACTCATAATGTTGGTTTTTCTACTATTTTCAGTTTCCTACTACTCACAAAGAAAAATACATAAGCAATAGAAGACTAAATAAACATCAGCACCCTGTAGTTCCATTTATAGAAACAATTTTGAACATCTGAAAGCAAATTCACTGCAAAGAAAAGTGGCAGTATAGACACAGCTTTGCAAAACCTTCTTCCCAAAAACCAAACAAACACCAAGTCGAAATGGTCAAAAAGATACCATCAAGTCTGTAACTAATAAAAGAGTCCAACCTTATACTACTAACTTAAGGAAACGGTCAAAATGTAAAACCACTAGAAACAAACCAAAGAATCAGCACATTACTTTTTCTGATCCTAAAGACATACATTTGGTAAGGTCAAAGGTGGGTGCACTGCAATGGATTAAATGTATCCTCCCAAAATTCATGTTGAAAACTTGATCCCCACTGTAACACTGTTAAGAGGGTGGGAAATGTGATTATAGTATTTGAAAGGTGGGGTGTTTAAGAGATTATT
>NW_007733252.1:70295-87131 GCF_000696425.1 Galeopterus variegatus
TCATAGCAGCCCAAACAGATGAAGACATGCAGTTTCTGTAATTTTCTAAAAGATCTCACATGACTCAGCTTATAGTTGTACTCACAGCTGAGATTTATTACAATGAAAAATAGAAAGCAACATCAGCAAAGGGGGAAAACATACAAGGAGAAATCTGGCAGAAACCAGGTGCAAGCTCCCAAGAGTCCCATCCCAGTGGAATTGCATAGGACATGCTTAATTCCTCCAGCAACAAGTTGTAACAACACATGGGAAGTGTTGTCTGCCAGGGAAGCTCATCAGAGACTCACTGCCAATGGTTTTTATTGGTATATAGGCACCCTCTGCCTAGTACGTGCCAAAATTTTAGATTCCCAGAAGGAAGGCAGTTGTTGAGCATAAATATATTGTTCGCACAGTTTAGGTACAGGGAGCCACCCTTATTATTAGGGAAAGCTTTTGTTGCTGCTGCTGCTGTTGTTTTACCAGTGGAGGGAACTGTTTACCAGTCAAATCCCAGAGACCAGCAAAGGGCCAACCTGGGAAGCAGGCTTTTCTAAGAGTAGGCAATCTCAGGCCTGCTCTACTAAATTTCTTCTGCATAGTGAACATGAATCAAGAAATCACCTTCTCTGAGTTTCCCTCTATGATTTGAGAATGATTGACTGTAATATTCTACAATTCTATATTTCTAATTTTCTTTTAATTTAGATTCCTTTGCCCTTCTCTGCTCCCACCTGCCCATTCTATCCACTGAAATTTGTACTGGCCATAATGAGTGACTTCTGAAAAACATTCTATATTTCTAATTTTCTTTTAATTTAGATTCCTTTGCCCTTCTCTGCTCCCACCTGCCCAATCTATCCACTGAAATTTATACTGGCCATAATGAGTGACTTCTGAAAAACACTCCTTCTGAATTGCCAACAATACATGGTGAGACTCTCTGGCAGTCTACAGAATCAGAAGGGGGAGAGGCATCGTGCCCAGTGGTGGCTAAGCTACAACCTCATAGCAACTCAACTGTCATCTCCTCCAACCCATCCTGTGACACCACACAAGAGCTACCCATGAATTCCAAAAGCTTTGAATAAGTTCCTGGATAGCCAAGAATAATGAACCATTAAATTTCATGAAGTTCTTCATTCAATCTACACATACAAGCTTCAGTTATGTGCAAAGCACTTTGTCAAAACCAGTGAATGAATATGAAGCTGAATTCAGACATATATCCTGCACTTAAGGAGTCTCCTTAGAGGGAAGTTAAGATGCATGATTAAATAGCTTTAAAATAAAGTAAGTAAAGTGTAGGTACTGAGGCTGGAAATACAATAGTGAATGAAACAGATGAGGTCTCTACCCTCCTTACCAGAGAAGGATTCACACAGGAGGTGGCATTAGAGAGGGCACATATTGATATCAGGATATGTTAACATGATGACATGATGGTAACACGATTGAGAACAACTGACATGGTTATACCCCTGTTGCAAATGAGCCATATGAAGCTGGATGGGATAACTTCCTGATCCAGCATGACTATGTTCTTATTCTCAGGAAGCCGTGCACAGTATTTGAACTTTCAGAAAAATCCCTGTTCTACAAGGTACTTTAAAGCTCCTTTGATGGCCTGGCATCATGGAATCTGCCCACTATTGTAAATAAGAATGGGCACAATTCAATATTGCACTGCTAAAGGTAAAACATTCTCTTGGCTCTGATGTTTATTAGCTTATTTTTTTAAGAAAAGCAACATATTTTTTCAGTGTCCACTAATAAAGTGGGGCAGAATTCAATTTAGAAAATTCCAGTAATGACTTTAGAATCAAAAATAAAATTTGAAGAGTGAGAAATTACAATAAGCAAAAGAATATATCCATCATATTTTTTCTTTCTTTTTTTATTTGAGAAATTTAATCTTTTTGATTCCTTCTTTTTTCCAGGTGGTTAATTCAAGGTGTCAACTAGATTAGATTAAGGAATACCTAGAAACTTGGTAAAGTAATATTTTGGGGTATGTCGATGAGGGTGTTTCCAGAAGAGATTAGCATGTGAGCCTGAGTAAACTAGGTGGGAAAGACCCGCCCTCAGTATGAGAGGGCACCAGTCAATTTTCTGGGGGTCCAGAAAGAGCAAAAACAGAGGAAAAGGCAAATCCTTCTATCTGCTATAGCTGGGATACCCTCTGCTCTCCTGTCCATAGACATAAGAACTGGAGACTCTTCAGATTTTAGGTTCTAGGACTTACACCAAGGGCACCTCCAGGCTCTCAGGCCTTTGACCTTGGGCTGAGAATTACACCATTGGCTTCCCTGGTCTGAGGCTCCTAGACTTGGACTGAGCCAGCCTACCAGCATCTAGTTTGCAGGCAGCCTATCTTGCGACTCCTTGATACCTTCATAATTGCATGAGCCAATTCCTCTAATAAATCCCCTTTCATATATTTACATACATATCTGATTGGTTCTGTCTCTGTGGGGAACCCTGACTAATACGCTGACAGGATTTATTCTCACCATTAAGATGTATTTAGTTTTTCTTTCTGACCTTTGCTTTTTTCCTCATTTATACGAGTATTTTTCTCCATTCCTTTTCTTCAATTTGCTCCTCCTTCTATGCTAACCTCTCTTAACTTGATCCATAACAATGGATCTAACTTTCAATATAAGAGGCATCTTTGTAACAACCTGTTTGGTCAGTTGGGACCTGAGGCTGCCTGCCACAGGGGCAGATCTTTATTAGAATTTCAGGAACACAGAACAGACTTGTTAAGATTTTCAAGGTCATTTTAAGGAACAATTTCATGCTGTAATCAAAAGACTGCCACTTCACTCTTAGAACAGTAGAAGACTTACAGTCTCTGTCCCCAGAGTCTGCTGATCTCAGACACATGGGCACTCAGGTGGTGCATCTCTAGGACTGCCCTTCAACTTTACCCTAAGCTGATAATACCGTATTCCCATCAACTTAGTACACATAAGACTGTTTGCTTCCTTAAGTGTCTCGAATAAAACTTCATTTCCTTAAGTTTTCTCAGTACACTAGTTACCTTTATGTGTACTCTATATTTGCTATTTTGATTTTCCTGAAAAAGCTATTTGAATTAGCAAGAAAATAGCCCAAGACAAATATCTTTAAATAAGTTGATAAAATTAGTCACGTCAATGAGACAAAACACTTTAAGCCAAATTTGGATAGTAAATACTGTCTGCATCTGTCCAAGCATGCAGTCATATTTTACTTTCTCTTTATTTTGCATTTTACTTATAGATATGTTCAATTAAATGACTGACCTTTTCTACACTCTATAGCATATTTTAAATTTATGGACTTCTTATTTTTAATAAGAATGTACAGTTTGGAATTCAGTATTTACAATGCAGTAGATGACATTTGCTCCTAAACTCATTATTTCTTTTTCTCATTATTATTACTAGAACTCTGAGACATTTTCAGTCAGACCTACTTGTTTTTACTTTTATTTCTAAAAGCAGAAATCCCAGATGATGCCTTTCCTATTCTTTGCATTTAAAATACAACCAAAAGGTCTTATTTCAGTCTTATTCTGTAAAGGCATAGTTCACTGAATTCCAGATGGAAGTTATGTTGCTTTCATTAAAATTCAATTCATAATTAAGGAACAAAAAATCTACTCTGGGGTGACACGAGTCTTATAAGTTTATTTTATAAACCTCAACATCTATTTGCCTTTTATAAGTTAAAGTAGTAAAAATCCATAATAGTTTATAAATTCAAAATCCAAAAGTCATTTTGATTTTAATTAATGTCTACTGTTAACCTTGCCAATGGATTAGATGCCTTTGCATAATTTTTTTAATGTCCATTTTCTTATTGTATTTAGAAACATTAGTGTCTAGGTTTAGATATTTTTCTCTAAGCACATTCCAGAAAGATTTTTTTTTAGACTGTGTTGCTGGATATGCTTGAAAATTAAATAAGAGGCTTTAATTCACCCAAATAGTTCAGAAGAATATGCAACGGAATACCAACTACTTGACTTACAAACTAAAAAAGATTAAATAGGTAATTTCTTAGAAGCTATTATTATGTCTTGGGTCAAAAAATCTACTATAAAAATTTTAAGTACTATGCTAAGTATGTTGATCTAAAGATTATCATGCCCACCAACTAGATTTCTGTATGGTGTCTAAAATTGCTATCCAACCAGTCTTCCCACATATATAGCAAGGCAGGCTTTGCACTGAACAAAGTGGGTGGGTGGGGTGGGAAGTTTCACATAAACTACTGTATGGATCATATGCTCTGGAGCCGAGCAAGGCAACAGTCCTATGAAATTTTATTTTTTAATAAAAATAAAAATCTAAAGCATAACTTTAAGACAGCATTGTACTATACCCAGAAGGCTTTGTCTGTACTTCAATAGTACAATTATTGAAAAGACTTTATTAGAATGAAAAAATAAGAATGTAAGGTAAATAAAACTTTTATCAATTTCCTTACTCCATAAAATTTTAAGTACCATGATCTCTTCCTCTATTATTTTTTTTCCTGAAAATTAAATATTAACTAAATTTTTGAAAGCAAAGTCACATTTTAAATGTAAGGAGATTCAAACAGGAATTCAGGATCTTGATTCACTCAAGGTCACTTAAAGAAAATAAGTTGAAAAATCACAGAGAAGTAAAAAGTAACTAATTGCATTAAGATTTTCATAGTAACACATATTTTATTTGTCTCTATTATGGGTCAAATAAATTATAGGACTATTAGGTTCTGAAGGATAGACTAGGTCTTGTTTAACTTTGCACCCCTAATATCTAGCTCCTGGCAAAAAGCAGGTGTTCAAAAAATATTTGGTGAATGAATGAATGGAACGAACACAAATCAAAGTCATCTGATATCATATTAAGGACAGAAAGTACAAAACATTTTAAATATGTGTTTAGATATGGACTTCAATCCCATATTGTGGCCAGTTAATAAAGTATCAAGAAGAAAATGAAGAAAAGGGGGAGGGACATTAAGATAGGAAAAAAAGGACAGGAAAAGACAGAAGGAGGGTAAGAGAGATAGGGAGACGGCACAGCTGCAGAGGGAGTGGAAAACATAGTGGGGAGGGGGTCAGAGAGAGAAGTACGCTGGAAATACAGAAAATGATAGAGAAATAGAAAAGAAAGGTGGCGTAGAATACCTGCAAAACCTGATAGATAAATGTGCATTGCTAACGAAAGTTTTACAAATGCCATTCCTATCTGCAACTGGTTCATTACTGTTCACAGTTTTGAGGAGTTTGTTTTTGTTTTTGTTTTTCTACTCTTTATTTTTTCTAGTCGTAGTGGCATTGATCAGAACAAGATATTCCTGAAATATTATTAATTCAGGCTGGAGAGAAATCTCATCCCGCAGCTCTTTCCTGAGAATATCTACTTGTCGAAATGCAAGAGAATCCTTTCACAAAGTAAAGCACACTTTTGTGATATAAGTAAATACAATATAAGTTCATTATCATTTATGTTGAAAATCTTAACAATACCTAACATGATATTGGGCACATGGTGTATAATCAAAATGATAATTCTAAATTCAGCTTTTTAGGTTTTTTTTTTTTTTTCCAAGTAGGGAATCATTTTAAACAATCTCATCAAAAGAGTATTCTGAAACTTGGTGTTCTGATTTTCAAATCTATTTCTATTACCAATTAACTACACAATTTTCCAACTTCTATAATACCATTTATAATCATCCTTACTAACTCCTCCATGACTTAATTAACAATATCTGCTTTGATTATCCTAAATTAAAGGACAGCTATCGAAACCCCGTCAATGTTCAGTAGCCATGATTCTGGCTGAGGACCACTGATCACTGCAGGTGATCACTGATCTCTACCAAAATGGCTCTTTCACATTCATTGCATCCCTGGGCTTTGTTTTCTTTGGATAGATGTGAAATGATAAAAACTCATCATTATGGCTATAAGCAATGAGACACACAAAAGACCCTAGTTCCAAACCTGCGGTAATATCGGAAACAACAGAGTATTCAGAGTGAACTTTCAAGGGACAGAGCGTGCTTCAGAAGTAAATGGTTTTTAAAAGGTAATTCATCTCACCACCCACTATCACAGAAGAGCTGAATGAAAAGTGGCAAGCCAGAAAAGAATTCTGTGTTCCTTCCTTCCTCCCATCTTCTTCTCTGTCCTTACTCTTTTTTCCTAATTTTTTAAAGAAATAACTAAGAACCAACCGTAAACATACAAGTAGCTTTACAGGTATAAATATACTTCATTTTGCACAAAAAAATGGTTTCTGATCATTTGTGCAAACCTATTATTTCTGTAACAAACTTGACCATGTTTCCAATAAATTTATCATTTTTGAGATGCCTAATTTTCTTTCCTGATTGATTATTTATTTTAGCTTTGGGTTTCTCTTCCTCCCTAAAACTAGACACCCCCCGCCCCCCATCATTTGTGCAAACCTATTATTTCTGTAACAAACTTGACCATGTTTCCAATAAATTTATCAATTTGAGATGCCTAATTTTCTTTCCTGATTGATTATTTATTTTAGCTTTGGGTTTCTCTTCCTCCCTAAAACTAGACACCCCCCCCAAAAAAAAAAATAAAACCTGTGGAAATTGTTAAAGAAAAAATCAAGCAATGATACTTGTTAAAGCACTGTAAAACAGACTTTATTCAGGACCATCGTGATAGGTATAAGGGACCACTACAGTGGGATTTTGTAGTGTGGGAGAGATATTGTGTTCAATTCTGGGTACAGCACAGGCAAGTGGAAATTTACAGCCAAGGAGCAGGGTGGGAGTCAACAGATGGAAAATTACTAGGTGGAAATATCAGGAACAAGGGGGATTCTGGCTAAACCAACCCAACAGGATTTTTGCTGAAGGCAGGCCAGGGTGATCAAACCTCTCCTTGGGGATGGTAGAAGTTGAGGAACCTAATCATATATCAAGGGTGGGGAGTTTTTGCTGAATTGACCTGGCAGGGTTCTTAGCTAAAAACGGATTTTACCAGGAAGTATACAGATGGGCCTAGGAGAAGCTTCAGGAGCCTTACTAAAGTATGGCTAAGCAAAGAATTTTAAGCAAAACAAACTCTCATATAGTTGGGGAGGTCATCATTTAAATAAACTCTCTGGTAACTTCCTACTTAATACAAACATGTTTCTGAGCTTTGGGATTTTATACATTAAGTTTCCATAAAACTTAATATGACAAGTCACACTCATTCTGTATAATTAAGTTGGAATAGCTGTAGAAAAAATAATGTGACATAGTATATATTGTAAAATCCTCTCATAAAATGCCTTCTTCTCATATGCCTGTTCCTAATAGGGAGTGCAGTAAACATGCCGAGGAGAGGGCACAGCACTGGAAGTGATAGCAGCTAAATTAAGACGATTAATAATAATTGTCTCAGAAATGCAAAACAGGCCTAACAAAGGAATCTTATAGAAGAAAGGGTGTTGGGACAGGATCTGCAATCTATGAAAAAAGTGCAATGAGACAAGCAATTAATATAATGGCTGAGGATTATAAAGTGGGGAAGGACAATGAGGAGAGTTAGATTACAGGCAAATGAATGAATAAATATAACTTTTCAAAAAATAGCGTGAAGGTGCTAGGAGAAAGAAAAAGGTTTCAGGTCTTTTCAATAATTAATTCAACTTATCTAGACTTGCATGGACTACATAACCTTTAAAATTCAATTAGTGCAAATAAGCAGACTTTTTTTTCTCATTTGTTTGTATCCAGATCTGTGTTGTTTTGTTTTTTTTTTTCCCCTTTTTTGTCTTTTCTTTTTTACTGACCGGTAACGGGATCGCAACCCTCGGTGTTGCGCCTGCACCACGCTCAGCCAGTGAGCGGGAACCGGTCTCCACATGTGATCCGAACCCTCGGCGGGAGGGCCTCCGTGCTTCCAAGCTGCGCACTCTCCAGTGTGCCACCAGGCTGGCCCCAGATCTGTGTTTTATCAGAAGCTGATGGCAGAATGCTCTGGTACAAGAAAACGGAGGCTCTGTTTATAAGTATAAAATAGGAAAGAGGCAAGTGGAGGAGAATCTGGGAGCAGTAGCTCTGTCACTTTTCAGCTGGTATGACCTCAGAGCAGCACCTCCCTGGCTTTGGTTCACACTCTGTTCATCTCTAACACAAGGGGACTCGGTGTAAGATGCGTTTTCCCTCATAATCAAAAGTAGCTGAGGACTATAAGGCACTATTATGGTTACTTGCCCAGTATATCCTTGTACAGCATCAAATATCTACTTCCTGCTTTCATTAGTCTGGATCCCAGAGTCCTGCCCCTGTCACACACATCATGTGGCCTGGGGGTAGAAAACAATTCTTTCGTTATACAATAGAGAGCCTGTATAAGTAGATGTTATCAGTGTGTGTATGTGTGTGTAGCTGTGAGTGTGTATATATGTCTCTGTGTTAATGCACTCAATATTTTTTCAGAGTAATGTTTACACATGCTAATCAATTAAGTTAATATGGCTATTAAGCTACTATCACTAGTGACTGATTTATCAGGAGCAATAAGTCTACATGGCATTCAAAGTGAAAAATATAAAAGGACTTAGGAAAAGGAGGAATTTTACAACTTATCAAAATGAAAAAATAGAGATCACTTTTCAAGGAAAACAATCTGTGAACAGAGAAGAAATAATAGAGCTTTTTTTTTCCCCCAGCAGCTGGCCAGTCTGGGGATCCAAACCCTTGAACCTGGTGTTAGAAGGCTGAGCTCTAACCCATTGAGCTACTCAACCAGCCCAAATAGACCCTTAATGATACAGAAACAGCCAATGGCAAAATCAATTCTCACATGTAGTAAGTAACATATGCATTTTGACTACTGTTTTTAATTGATCCCTGTTGGGTTTGGTATTCCTTCCCTTCTGTTCAGCCGAAGAGAAGACTATGATCTAAGAAACTAATCATTTTAAGCCAATTTAAATGGTTAAAATCCATGATTAGCAGTGATCCAACTATACCAACCCTCTGGAAACAAGATACAAACATCCCCTGATGTGTTCACTGTCTCTAATATAAATAGATCGAGCGGGCTTTTGGAAGTGGCATAATACATTTAATTCTAGCTCTAAACTCCACTGAAACATGCTACTTAAAACTTCTTTCTGATCTTGCTAGAGTCACACAGAAAACACCCACTCATGTGCTCAGAGCCTCTAATCAGCTTTTTTTTTGGATTCTCACACTTGAACATAAGCCAAGAACTAAGATTTTCCAGGCACCTGAGGAAAGCCTCTAATCTGAGAGACAGAAACAAACCAAAGATAAAAAAAATTAAAACAATTTGGAGAAAATAATACATCAGGAAAAGAAATGTATTTTAAAAATAGAAAAGCTGTTATTTGATGTCTCCCTAGAAATAAGATACTGTAACCATGAAATAAAAACAGAGTATTATTTTTTAAAAAACACTCAGAATTAACTTTAGAGCTCCTAGAAAATAAAGAAATAATAGCAGAAATAAAAATTAAATAGAAGTGCTGGATGATGAAGTTGAGAAAAATCTCTTGGGAGAGAAGGAAAAAAAGCAAAGGCATGCAAAATATTAAAGACAAGAAAATTAAAGATTCACGCAAGGGATCCGATATGTAAATAATAGGAGTTCTGGAAAGAAAGAGGAGGAAATCATTGAAGAAATAATTCAAGAAATTTACTTTCAAAGAAGTACCTAAGTTTGCAGAATTAAAAAGTTTTCTGCACTGAGAGGTTAGCAAAATGGATAAAATAGATCCATGCCAAGATATATCATCATGAAATTTCATAATATTGAAAAGGAAAGGATTCTATAGGCTTCTACAAAGGTAAAAAAAAAAAAAACATTGGAACATAAAGGATCAGGATCCATAATGGCTTTGACTTCTCAGTAGCAACCCTAGAAGCTGTAAGTTCTTCAAAGGATATTTAGACATCGGCAAACAGGGATGCTAAAAAGCAGTTACACGGGCATACAAATATATATATGTGAAATACTGCTCTCCTGATAATTATGGTAGAACTCGATTGGGAAGATTGAACACTAGGAGGGATCTCACTGAGGTTTGTGGGAGAAGGAGAGGAAAAGAGAGCTAAAACTTCATATTTCACGGTATAAAATCAATAGATGATACCAAACCTAAAACCAAAAAGTAGCAATATAATCATATTGTAGTTACCATTTACCTGAAGTAAGTAGCAAATAATCAGCTTAAAGAGGTGAAAGTGGGTGCCTGTGGAAAGACAAAATTGGGGGCGGTGAGGTGGGGAGAGGAGAAGCAGGCAGATTTCTTTTTTCATAATAAAACTCGTAGATCTACTAAATTCTTCAAACGTGTGAGTATACCTTGGCTAAAATTAGAAACTTAAAATGTACCACATAAAACCCTCTAAATACAGTCACACTGTGTAATTGTGCTAATTTCTATATAAGGATTTCTAGTTCCTTTACTGAGACAGAATGCTTATCAGCTTATCCCTGAACCTGAATATTTTAAGGTACCAGAATGCTCTCTTCTACAGGACATGTTCTCTAGGTTGCCATATGTCCTGGTGTTCCTTGTAGAGTCTTATGTTACACCTGTTACCCAGACTAATTATTAAAAGTACCTCCTTTTACTCTCAGAAGTATCCCAGTTGGACAAAATTACTTGGTCACCCTAACATTGCTCCTATATCTCTGTACCTTTTGCACTTGCTGGTCTCTTTACCTTGACTTCCCTTTCTTGAATGTCCTGCTGGGAAAACATCCTTCACATTTCTGTCCTCATTCTACGTCCTCATAAAGATTTCCTTGAATTAAAGTCTTCTGTTCCTGATCACACTGCATACACGACTTCCTCACTGCAATGATCTCACTGCGTTGCAGCGGTTTCTGTGCTGGACTTCTACTAGAGCACGCGTGCTTTGACAGCAGGGATCACTGTCTCTCCATCTTTAATTGTCCAGCACTCAACACTGGACTACACAGAGTAATCCACACAGTTCTTACTGAATGAATAAGTTTACCATAAATACGCTCTAATTTTATATAATTTTAAATTATATAAAATTTAATTGTTAGATATTTGTATTCTTGAAAGTTTACCATTATGAAGGATACTGACGATTCAATTCTGATATGATTTATCCAAAGCATAAAAAAATTCCAGGCATAATTCCCTTCTTATATTTAAACCAAAGGGCGATAGTCTGTGATTACAAATTCTTCAGTAAATTTGAATCTTCTATTATTACATATTCTCAAACATATACCCTACCATTCATGTCTCTATTTCAGCATTAAACATAGTCAGATGAACATGGCAAGCAGATAACAATTAGATGTTTTCAATTAAATAATGAAATTTGTTCATGTATTTTCAATTCTTTTCTTTTAAACTGAATACACATTTTTATCTTGTCCAATTTCAAGTGAGGGTGAACTGTGGCTGATACTTTTAAGGGGATTCAGACTAAAATAACTGAAGGTACACAAAAATATTCCTTTTTTATTCTAAACCAGTATCTTTGTTGGACTAATCACAGCAGTTCTTAAACTTTTATGCACATAAGAATCACACAGAGATGTTGAAAAATAAAAATTCCTAGGTCTTGGTGGGGACCATAAATCTGCATTTTTTAAAATCACACCTCCCAATTGATTTTTATTTTTAAAAATCACCCCACCCAGTAGATTCTCATGCAGGTGGCTTTGAGCCTAAACTGTGAGAAACACTAGAAGGATTCCTTAAAAGTGAATATATGGCACCAGATCCACTATACACAATTGTTATTTAGCACCAAGTGTCTAATTACATTCATTGTGAGATACATAGAGAAACAAAGAATTCTTGTTTGGTCTAAAACTGATGAGTCTGAGATTTTATCCCATTTATATGTGTATATAGGTATGTGTGTTTGCATATATATATATATATTATACATTACATATTACATATACGAGGGTACTTCAAAAAGTTCATGGAAAGATTCGTATTATGTTTCAATTCCATTTTTCCATGAATTTTTTGAAAGTTTATACCCAGGTATAAGTACATATATGTTTCATATATAAAAATAAGTATTTACATCTTCCATGGATAATAATAGGTTTAATCACCTGAGAATTCAGTAGAATAGAGACTTAAATATAAAGCTAAGTTGCTTTGAAGAAAATGAAGAAATGTAATCTTTCTTGCATAGTCGAGCACATGAACTATGTTTCCTTCTCACCTGTCATACAGCTTTGACACTGCATGTGAAGCTGAAGAAATACCTTCTTTAAAAATTAAAACATCTCCTTGAGGGATCAAAGGCTGTCAGAGTGAGAACTGTACCCCACAACAGGTCCTCCTTGGTTTTTCACTTGAGGCGGGGTGAAGGGAGTGCCCAGACAGATTGTCTGCTGAGGGAGACATAACCTGCCCACGCATGCACAGCTTGCAGCCAACACTCTCACAGGAATAACAGCCAGTTTTCCAGAAGAAACTCATGCCACCCACATATAATCAACCTAGTCTTTCAATATAATACGCATGAACAACTAAGAATCACCAGTTATTGAAAAAACTAATCACACAAAAGAGAAAGATAAAAATAAATAAAGAACAACTGATTCAGGAAGAAACAAGATAGTTCCAGTAAGAGAAGAGAACTTTAAAGTAATTCTCATTAGTATTCCTAAGAAAGATTCAAGAGTATATTCATTTATAAACCAGAACAAACTCATACACCCAAAGGGAATAAAAGAATAAGTAAGAGTCCATGAAAATTAAGACTACAATTACCAAAACTAAGAAAAAAGAATCAGTTTAATCGGGAGAAAAAAATGAAGAATTCTGCTGAAATGTAAAATAATAAAACCAGGAAGTGAAAATACAAAAGAAAAGTTAAAAATAGGGTATAAATCCAATGGGTCCAACAACTATCTCAGCATCTTTAATGACACAGAGCAAAGACAATAAAGGAGTAGAAACAATCAAATAGTAGAAGAAAATCCCTAGAAACCAACACATGACTCTTCAGATAAAAGGGCTGAGCAAGTGTGATTCATGATAAAAGAAAAATGGCCCATAAACATCCTCATTAAATATCAGAACATCCCAACAGAAGCTCTTTCTCATTCTTTTCTCTGGATCCTCTGCTTCTCCTTGGCTTCCAAATTGTGCAGACCCAAGGGCTCCATATTTTTGCTTCTTCTCTTTGTCTCTTCTATATTTCACTCATTTGCTAAATGGTCTCATCTGGACTCATCAATTTGAATGTTATCTATATATTGATAACCCTCAATTTTATATCTCCATTTCCAACCTCTCCCCAAATCTCTCGATATCAGATTTCCTTTCTGTAATCTAACAGACATTTCAAATATACGACTAAAATAGAACTTTTATCTCAAATTCTACTCTGAACTGCTCATCCCCTAGTCTTCCCCATCTCAGCAAGCAGCAACACCATTAATTCCATTGCTCGGGCCGTAAAACCACAAGTTACGCTCCTCTCTGCCTCATACCATGCACCCAGTCCATCAGCAAGGCCCACATCTAACATGCATTTGTAAGAAAGGTGTGTTCAAGAAAAACATTAATTCTCTAACACTATGACGAAGTTGCATTTTCTCTCTCTCCTATGCTTTATAACTCCGTTTGTATTAATTATGTCTCTAATTCAAAGCAATATATTTTTTGAGAACATGAGAATTCATCTCTTCGTCTATGGTACAAACACTGCAAGTTTAACCATAAATAACATTCACATAATATTTTAAATGTTGAAGATTGGTTTTAAATTTTAAATCCTCAAAGAATGAAAGACATTTATATATATACTAAATTGAACGTTAATTCTAGGGTTGGCCGGTTAGCTCAGTTGGTTAGAGCACAGTGCCACCAAGGTCAAGGGTTCAATTCCCCACACTGGCCAGCCACAAAAAATAAATAAATAAAATAAGAAGAAAAATTGTATAAACCTTGAAAATGTAAAAGTAATGAAAAACAGGAGTTAGTAGGTGGAAGTAGATGTAGAAGAAAATATAGGAGCAAAAAATATCTCTGCTCTTACAAACTAGGAAATCGAGAGGCACTGTCAAAAATTGATGAGTCAGAAAATAGGATTTTTATGAAGGTAAATAACAATAGAACTTTTTTAAATGTCTGGGATTGAAGTGGGGAGAGAGGACGAGTACAAGAGAGGTAAAATTTTTATGTGTAACAAAGTGGAATCAATAGCTGTGTTTAAACTGATACTTTAACAAGTAAAGTATACACATATTATTTAAGATTTGGATTTAACCTCCAGAAAAACTAACCATAAAGTGGTTAAAATAATCACATCTGATAAGCAGAAATGGAGGACAGTGTAATGAGCCTTACTTTTCATTTAGCATCCTCTCTGTGTTTCAATTTTTATTAAGCATATATTTCTGGTATAATAATTATATAAATGAATTAAAATATTAATAAATAACAAAGCAAATGATGTCACCCAATCTATTTTTATGTCAGATTTTGAGACCTGTTTATTTTGATAAAATTTTATAAGGAGATATCAATTTTTGTTCCATTGTTAGTCAATAGCATACAGAATACAAATACTGATCTAGGATATATTAGCGCAGTTTTTATTTTTAATCCACTTTATCAGTACAGAGATTGGCTAACTCTTATCTGGTCAAAATATGTTGATGCCAGGGTATGTATTTAATAAAATAATTCTATGAAAAAGAGTCCTTCACATCTAGAACCAGAAAAGCTCACATACTGATTCACTGTAATTTATGTCCTCAAAGCACTGCAGGCCCACAGACCTCCCTCCAAAGGGAGACACTGCAGTTTTGAACACAGTAAATATTTCCATTGTCCTAATGCTACCTCTTGTCCTACTTCTATGTTATAAACATGGTGCTATTTTTACCTTGAATAATGCATGGCGTGATGGCCTGCAATATTAAAATAGAAGTCTGTTGTGTGCTTCATCTCATTGGTGTGCCCAGTGGCCTCAATCCAGTGTCCTATTGGGAGACAATAAACACCATCCACCAAGTTGTTTTCATTATAAGTACAGCAACGGTCATGGTGAGGCCCATTGCCTAGAACAAGAAAAAAATGACAGAGAAATTAAGTTAGTGTTTTGCTTAAACAACCTCAAAGTGGCTGATGCAAAATTAATATTAAGATGAAAATAAACACATAGCTGCTTAATCTACACATTTTGGTATGAGCAAAAATAGACTAGAGTGATAGAGAGATAGTAAGAATTTGAAAAGAGTTACTTATGAAAATCTCAGGGTTCTATGCTCCCTTTGAGTACGTAAGTAATAAGAAAGTATTTTCACTCTTTTGGAACTTCATGGTACCTCTCAGTGCCTAAAGAGCCCTTTGTGAACCATTCTGCAACCTGATAAGCTGCTGAAAAAGGTTTTTAAAAGCATTAATGCCCCTGTATTATTTGCTTTTATCTTTCTGGTGCGCAAATTTATTTCTAAAATTAGTAATAAAGTGCTTTAGTATCGGCTCAAACAATAAATGCAAAAATATAAATGCATTAATAAATAATAAAATAAATGACCACAAAAAATTTAGTTTGCAGGTAAAACAGTGGTTATTATTATTTTCAGATAAGACAACTAAGTCTCACACAGATTAACTAGTTTACTCAAGGTCACAGAGCTAATAAGTGCAGAGCTCTTAGTCTCCCACCTCATAAGCACCTGATACCTTCATGCTGCTCTTTGCTTACAAAGAAAAAATCTTGAAAGTAGCCAGAGAAAAATAACCACTTAGAAGAAAAACAATGCTAATGTTATCAGATTTCTCGTCAGAAGTCATGGAGGCCCAAAGAAGTGGCATATTTTTTAAGTGCTGGAAATAAAGAACTGTCAACCAAGAATCTTATACACAGTGAATAAATCCTTCAGGAATAAAGGAAAAATAAAGACATGCTTAATTAAGAAAAACTAAGAGAATTTTTGACATTTAAACTATCTTTAAATAATGGCTAACAGAAGATATCTAAACAGAAACGAAGTCTTTGAACATCAGGAAAAAGAACATAGTAACAGAAATATGAATAAATGTGACAGATTTTCCTTCTCCTCTTGAGTTCTTATGCAAAGTCTGATGTGGTTCTATATGTATGTAAAGAAGATATTTAAGGAAATTACATTGTAATATGGAAGGGCAAAGGGATTTTTAAAAAAGAAGGTAAGTTTTCTACAATTCATTTAAGCCATCAAAAGGATAACATCAGTCAACTGTAATGCTATGTATATGAGGGGTCTTCAAAAATTTCCTGGACTCATACTCTCTTAATTCCATTTTTCCCTGAATGTTTTGAAGTACCCTGGTATATCATAAAGGTAAGTCAAAACAAAATTCTAAAAAATATCCTACTATGAACCACCATATAAAGACAGAAAAAGGAAACAGAAAAAATAACCAGAAACAAAAAATAAAGACAAATTTAAGCCCTAACATATAAATAATTACATTAAATATAAACAGTTTAAATACACCAGTTAAAATATAGACATCAGCAGAATGGATTTTTGAAACAAATAAACCAAGTATATGCTACCTAGAAGAAACTCTTTTTAGATTATATAGACAGGTGAGAAGTAGAAGTATAGAAAAAGATATATCATGCAAACAATCGAAAGAAAGCAGGAGAGGTTATATTAATATCATATAAAGTAGATTTCAGGGCCGAGCCTGTGGCACACTCAGGAGAGCGCGGCGCTGGGAGCACAGCAGCGCTCCTGCCGCGGGTTCGGATCCTATATAGGGATGACCAGTGCGCTCACAGCACTCACTGGCTGAGCAGGGTGCGGCCGGTCTCAAAAAAGGACAAAAAAAAAAAAAAAAAAAA
>NW_007733252.1:87219-99019 GCF_000696425.1 Galeopterus variegatus
GAGAGGTTATATTAATATCATATAAAGTAGATTTCAGGGCCGAGCCTGTGGCACACTCAGGAGAGCGCGGCGCTGGGAGCACAGCAGCGCTCCTGCCGCGGGTTCGGACCCCATGTGGAGACTGGTTCCCGCTCACTGGCTGAGCGTGGTGCGGACGCAACACCGAGGGTTGCAATCCTGTTGCCGGTCCCTGGTACGGGCGCGACACCGAGGGTTGCGATCCCGTTACCGGTCAGTAAAAAAGACAAAAAGGAAAAAAAAAAAAGTAGATTTCAGAGCAAAGAAAATTACTAGAGAGACAGAGGGAAATTACATGATGTGAAAAGTATCAATCTACTAAGAAGACCGAAATTTTGAATGTGTATATACTAAACAACAGAGCTGCAAAATATGAGTAGCAAAAAACTGAGAGAACCAAAAGGAGAAAGACACATCCAGAATTACAGTTGAAGACCTCAACACCTCATTCTAAATAATTAATAGAACAACTAGACAGAAAATTAGCAAAGCAAAAAACTGAGAGAACCAAAAGGAGAAAGACACATCCAGAATTATAGTTGAAGACCTCAACACCTCATTCTAAATAATTAATAGAACAACTAGACAGAAAATTAGCAAGAATATAAAATAACTCAACACCACCAACCAGCAGTATCCAATCAAAATTTATAGAACACACCACCCAACAATAGCAGAATACATGTTCAGGTGTACACAGAACATATACCAAGACAGACCATATCCTGGACCATAAAACCACCTCAAAATTTTAGAAGAATTAAATCATACAAAATGTGTTTTCTGACCTCAATAGAATAAAACTAGAAATCAGTAATAGAAAGATAATAGGAAAAAATATTTGGAAACTAAACAACATATTTCTAAATAACCTATGGATTAATGAGGAAGTTTCAAAGGAAATAAAAAATACATTTAAATGAATAAAAATTACAACATATCAAAATTTGTAGGACACACCAAAACAGTGGTGAGAGAAAAATTTATAACAATAAATGCATACAGTAGAAAAGAGAAAAAGTTTCCAATTGATAATCTAAGCTCCCACATCAAGAAATTATAAAAAGAGCAAAATAAACCCAAATCAAGCAGAAGAAAGGAAAAAATAAAGATAAGAATGGAAATTAATAAAAGTGAAAACAGAAAAACAATAGAGAAAAATCAATGAAACAAAGTTCTTGTTTGCTAAGAAGATCAATTAAATTGGCAAACCTCTAGTAAGACTGGCAAAGAAAAGAGAGAAGGCACGAATTACCAAAAAAGAATCAAATAAGGAATACTGCTACAGATCCTGCAGACATGAAAAGTATAAGAGAATACTATAAACAAAAATACACAGATAAATTTGACAACTTAGGTGAAATGTTCCAATTCTTCAAAAAACAAATATTACCACAAATCATCTAATAAGAAATAGATAATTTGAATATCCTTATAATTGTTAAGAATATTGAATACATAATTCTGGAAGTCTCAAAAAAAATCTTTAGGCCCAAATGTTCTCACTGGACAGCTAAAGTTGCAAGTACCATACAACTCAATTGTACTCCTGGAATTTATCCCAGAAAAATGAAAATTACATTCACATAAATACCTGTGCATGAATGTTTATAGAAGCTTTATTCATGACAGCCAAAACCCAGAAACAACTGAGATGTTGTTCAATGGTAAATGGTTAAACAAACAGTAGTACAACCATGAGGTATTATTCAGCCAGAAAAAGGAATAAACTATTGATACATGCAACAACCTGGATGAATCTCCAAAGAATCATGCTGAGAGAAAATATGCCAATCCCCAAAAGTTACAAGCTGTATGATTCCATTTACACAGCATTCTTGATATGAAAAAGTATAGAAATAAACACATTAGTGGTTGCCAGGTGTTAAGAGGGAGGGAGAAGTGAAGTGGATATCACTATAAAGGCATAACATAAGAGATTCTCGTGGTGATGATGAAAATGTTCTGTATCTTGACTATATCAATAAAAATATCTGGTTGTAATATTGTACTATAGTTTTGCAAGATGTTAATCATTAAGGAAAACTGGGTAGAAGGTACACAGAATCTTCCCATATTATTTCTTGCAACTGCATGTAAATCTAAAATTATCTCAAAATAAACAGATTTATTTTTAAAAAATCTTTTTTTCCCAAAAACACTGGAAAATGTTTAGGTTTCCATTTCATTATCTGTCCCAGAGGACTGGCCTTTGAGTACAGTACATAACATACTGCTTACTACCACAGTGATCAGTTATGCTTAGGAATTTATTTAAGTGTTCCAAATCTCACCTCCTTATAGAAGAGTCATTCGGCTATGTTATGTCAATAGTTAAACACGCACATTTTTGGCAGGGGTAGGGGGAAGACAGAAGTGAATTATCTGTCCAAATTTGGACCTTGCCATTGCCAGTTATTTATTAGCATTCATTTAAAGTAAATTAATATACAAACAGCTAACTAAATTGAGATAAACTAATCTGTATTATTGGCAGAAAAGTAGAAAAAGATTGATTTAATTAACAAAAACATCTATTTCCTCAGAGAAGATTTGGCCATCGTGCTATTTGCTCATCAAGACAAGTTTGGTCAATTAAAACAAAGTAAGCAAATATGAAGGAGTAAGAAGCCTGCTTTCTGGCACTCCAATTAAAGCCACAGAAGTAAGAGACCTCAGAATTTAAAAATCAGAGATAACTCATTATTTTAAATAGTTCTATGAGTTTGAAAATTCAGGTAAAAATAAGTTTACTTTTTATAAAATCAGAAGTTTTAAAATTATATTGGATAAGCAATATGTATTCGATAAAATGTCTAAGCATCATTCATGGTATTTTTTATTTTATCCTCTTTAGAGTTTAATTATAGTTTTTATTTCTGGAACATGAGTATAAAATCTAAACCTAATACATTAATCTCTAATTTTAGCTACTAATTCACCCAAATCTGATGTCTCTTATGCCCCATCTGTTACTACCTCAGAAGCTTTTAGTGCATAAAGTTGCACCCATGTGGCATAGTCATTAAAAACTCTTTGGTATTTTTGCATTCTGTTTTAATGGCAAAACACATTCAAAAAAATCTTTTTATTCAACCAACTGCCTCTTTGAGATGGTGAATCCTGTTCCAGTTGAGCACTTTCATAAATTGCAAAACATAAAGGTGTAAAATAGCTAAGTTTGGGGGTAGTGATGGAGACAGCTGAACCATCCTTCATTATGAAATAGAAGTCTGAGGTACAATCAGAGCAGGAGGGGATGAAGAAAAGGGTATGATGAGTGACAAGGAGAAGGGAAGGTGAGACGCAGAAAGAGAAGAAAGAAGATCCAGCTAGGAAACTACATAAAGTAAGATGGATAGTCAAAAAGCCCTGATCAAAGAGTAGTTAAGAGCAAGCATTTTAATATTTAATTTGAAGTTGTTTGTACTTCTGTAAATTTCTTCTCTCCTCCTCCTCCCCAACTGTCAGCATAATCTACTACATTCACACAGATTTCTAGTGCGGAAAGAGAGGCTTTACTTAAGGATTCCCAGGCCAAGAGGCAAGCGAATGTCTGTGAATATCTGAAAGAGAGCATCTGTCCCCCCAGGTGCTAAGCAGTGATCCCACCCAGCCTCAGAGCGCTGCATAAGGCTTCCCCCAGCCAGAAGGCAAGCTCATGTCCATATGTACTGGGGAGCACAGCCTCTGGCCCTGTGTCTTAGTCAGTTTTCTGTTGCCTATAACAGAATACCTGAATCTGGGTAACTTACAAAGAAACAGAATTTATCTCTTACAGTTTTGGATATTGGGAAGACCAAGTTCAAGGGGGTACATCTGGTGAGGGTTTTCTTCCTGTTGGGGACTCTATGAAGAGTCCCAAGGTGGCACAGGGCATCACATGGCTAGAGGGCAAGAGAATGTTCAACTGTTCTCTTTCTCTCCTTATAAAGCCCCAAGTTTACTTCCACGATAACTCATTAATCCCATTAATCCATTAGCCCATTAATCCCCGAATGGATTGATCTACTCATGAGAACATAGCCCTCATGATTCAACCACCTCTTAAAGGCCCCACCTTTCAACTACCATAGTCAGATTTTCCACTCTCTTAATACTGTTACAATAGGGATTAAGTTTCAACATGAGATTTGGAGGAGACATTCAAACCACAGCACCTTGTCTGTACAGAGTGGCTGAGCAGTGACCCCAGAGACCTTACCCATTCTGAAAGCCCAAGCTGCAACCCTGACCAACTAAAGATTTTAAACAGAAGTACTGCCCAGCCAGGGAATACAACTTTCAACTCTGCCCAGCCCAGTCAAAGTCTAGCCACCAGCTCTGTTTCACCAAACCACAGAACTCAGCATCAGTTCCACTTGACCTCAGAGTGGCCAAGTACAACTGAAAACAAAGTCTGCCTGCCTCTGTTTGCTACAATCTGCCCCACACAGATCCCAGGCTAGACCAAGTAGTAAAGATCTATTACCACCAAAGATCACCTACAAAGGCCAGAAGAAGTTTTCATTTCCTCATATGCAAAGACACCAATGCAAGGATACAAGAACTACAAAGAATCAGGGAAATGTGACACTACCAAAAGGAACAAATAAAGCTCCAGTAATAGACCCTGAAATGGAGATCTATTAAAGGACTAACAAATAATTTAGTCTAACCTTCTTAAAGAAGTTCAGATAACCACAAGAAAATTCAAATAGAAAATTAAATAAAACTTGGAAAACAGTTTATGATCAAAATGAGAACCTGGGGAAAGAAATATAAACAGTAAAAAAATAGAAATCCTAGAAATAAAGAACACAATAACTAAACTGAAAAATTCAACTGAAAGCTTCAACAGCAGACATAATCAAAGAGAAGAAAGAGTCAGTGAGCTCAAAGTCAGGACATTTGAAATTGTCCAGTCAGAGCAGCAAAAAGGAAAAATAATTAAAAATTGGAATTATGGGACACCATCAAGATAAATAACTTTTGCATAACAGGAGTTATTGCTGAAAAAGAAAAAGACTTGAAAAACATTTATTGGAATAATGTAATAAGGGCTGAAAATCTGCCAAATCTGAGAAAAGATGTCAATATCCAGGTACAGTGAGATTAGAGGTCTCCAATCGAATTCAACCAAAAAAAGAATACACCTAGTCACATAATCATCAAATTATCAAAAATCAAAGACAAAAAATGAATTTTAAAAGCAGCAAGAGTTAAGAAACATATCAAATGCAAGAGAGTCCAAATATGGCTATTAGCAGATTTCTCAGAAGAAACCCTACAAGCCAGGAGAGAGTGGGATGATATATTCAAAGTGGTGAGGGAAAAAAGCTGCCAGTCAAAAAGATTCTACTCAGTAAAGCAGTCCTTTAAAAAGGAAGGAAAAATAAAAACTTTCCCACACAAACAAAAGCTAAGGAGGATCATCAACACTAGGCCTACCTTAAAGAAATTTTTTAAAAGAATTCTTTAAGCCAAAACAAAATACTGCTAATAAATAATATAAAACATGTGAAAGTACAAAACTCAATGGAATAAATAATATATACTCAAACTCAATAGTCTAATAGTGTAAAGGTGGTGGTAAAGCAATTTTATTTCTAACATGAGGGTTAAAAGACAAAACTATTAAAAACAACTGTAAATTGTTAAGGGATACAAATTATGACAAGATGTAAATTCGAAATCAAAGTCATAAAATGTGGGGTAGGGGAGTAAAAGTGCAAAGTTTTTGTATTGATTAAAGTTAAGTTGATTATCAGCTTAGAATAGCCTGTTATAGATATGTTTTATGTGAGCCTCATGATAGCTACAAAGCAGAAACCTATAGTAGCTGCACAAAATATCAAAAGAAAGTACTCAAAGCATACCCCACAGAAAACCATCAAATAACAAAAGAGAGTCAGCGACGGGCTGGCCCGGTGGCGCACTGCTACAGTGAGCCGCTTGGGAGTGCAGCGGCGTTCCCGCTGAGGGTTCGGATCCCACATACAGACTGGTTCCCACTCACTGGCTGAGCAAGGTGTGGGCGCAACACCGAGGGTTGCGATCCCGTTGCCGGTCCTGGTCCGGTACGGGCGTGACACTGAGGGTTGCGATCCGTTACCGGACACGAAAAAAGACAAAAAAAAGGGAAAAAAAAAAAAGAGAGAGAGTCAGCGAGAAAAAAACAAGGCATCAACAAAACAACCGGAAAAGAAATTTTTAAATGGCAGTAGCAAGTCCTTACCCAATAATACTACTTTAAATGTAAATGGACTAAATTATTATACAATCAAAAGACATAGAGGGACTGAATATATTTTTTAAAAGAAAAAAAATGAGACCCAACTATTTGTTGCTTATAAGAAACTTAGTTCATTTGTAAGAACACACACAGACTGAAGGTAAAGGGCTAAAAAAAGATATGCCATGTAAATGGAAACCAAATGAGAGTGGAAGAAGCTATACTTATACCAGACAAAAGAGACTTTAAGTCAAAAATCTGTAAAGACAAACAAAGAAGGTCATTATATAAGGATAAAGAAGTTGGTTCATCAAGGGTTATAACAAGTATAAATATATATGCACTCAATATCAGAACACCTAAATGTATAAAGCAGTTATTAAGTGATAGATTTAATAGAGAGAGAAAGATTGGAATACAGTAATAGTAGGAGACTTCAATATCCCATTTTCAAGAATGGATGGATCACCTAGACATAAAATAAATAAGAAACATTGGACTTGAATTACACTATAAACCAAATAGACCTAACAAACATATACAGAACATTCCATTCAACAGCAACAGAATACACATTCTTCTCAAGTGTACATGGTACTTCCTCCAGCATAGATTATATCTTAGGCCACAAAACATGTTTTCACAAATTTAAGAGAATTTAAATTACATCAAATATCTTTTCCAAGCACCATGATATAAAATCAGAAATCAATAACAGGAGAAATCTTGGAAAATTCACAAGTATATGGAAATTAAATAACATGCTCCTGAACAGCCATAAGGCCAAAAAAGAAAGAAAAGGGAAAATCAAAAAATACCTTGAGACAAACGAAACTGGAAACACCACATCCCAAAACTTATAGAGCACAGCAAAAGTAGTTCTAAGAGGAAAATTTATAGCAATAAATGCCTATATGAAAAATGAAGAAAGCTCTCAAATAAATGACCTAATATTACACCTACAGGAACTAGCAAAAGAAGAAAAAACTAAGCCCAAAGTTAGCAGAAGGAAGAAAATTATGAATATCAGATTAGAAATAGAGACTAGAAAAACAACAGAAAATACGAGGGAAAACTAAGAAAAGAAAACTACTTTTGAAAAGGTAAAGAAAATTGACAAAGCCTTAGCTAGACTAAGAAAAAAAGAAGCATCAAATAAATAAAATCAGAAAAGAGGAGGCATCACACCTGATACAACAGAAATACAAAGAATCATAAGAAAACTACTATGAATAATTTTAAAACAAATTAGAAAAAAGTAGATAAATTCCTAGATGCACACAACCTTCCAAGACTGAATCAAGATTAAATAGAAAATCTGAACAGACCAATAACAAGTAAAGAGATTGAGTAAGTAATAACAAGTCTGCTATCAAAGAAAAGCCAGGACTTTATGACATCACTGCTTAATTCCACCAAATATTTAAAGAAAAATGAATATAAATCCTTTCCAAACTCCTCCAAAAAACTAACATGGAGGAAATACTTGAAAAATCATTTTACTAGGTCAGCATTACCCTGACACCAAAGCAAGACAAGGACACTACCAGAAAAGAAAATTACAGGCCAATATTCCTGATAAACATAGACGCCAAAATCCTTAAAATACTAGCAAATAGAAATCAACAACACATTAAAAGAATCAGTCACATGATCAAGTGGGATTTATCCCTGGGATGCAAGGATAGTTTAACATACTCAAATCAATAAGTGTGATACATATACCACATTAACAGAATGAAGGATAAAACCATATAATCATCTCAAAAGATACAGAAAAAAAATCACACTTTATAAAAAGAATTCTCTACAGATTAGATATAGAGAGACTGTTTTAGTCCGTTTTGTGTTGCTATAACAATTACCTGAGACTGGGTAATTTATAAAGAAGAGAGGTTTATGTGGCTTATGATTCTGGAACAGCTGCATCTGGCACTGGCTTCAGGCTCCTTCTACTCATGACGGAAAGTGGCAGGCAGCCGGTGGATACAAGCAGATCACATGGCGAGAGGAAGCAAGAGACAGAGAGAGAGAAGGTGCCAGGGTCTTTTTAAGCCACGAGCTCTCACAGGAAGTAATAGAGCGAGAACTCACTCATTAATGCCCCCTCCCCCAGGGAGAGCATTAATCCATTCATGAGGGATCCGCCCCCATGACTCAATCAGTTTCCAACACTGCCACATTGGAAATCAAATTTCCACATGAGTTTTGGAGGGGACAACACAGCCAAACTCCATCATTCCGCCCCTGGCCCCCCAAAACTCATGTCACTCTCACATACAAAATACAATCATTCTATCACAACAATCCCAAAAGTCTTAGCTTGCTCCAGCACCAACTTAAAAGTCCAATGTCCAAAGTCACATCTGAGACCAAAAGCAAAAGTCCTTCAGCTGTGAACCTGTGAAAACAAAACCAAATTTATCTACTTCCAAGATACAATGGTGGAACAGACATTAGGTATACATTCCCATTCCAAAAGAGAGGAATAGCCCAAAAGAAAGGAAAAACGGGCCCCAAACAAGTCCAAAACCCAGCAGGGCAGACATTATGTCTTAAAGCTCCAAAATAATGTTCTTTGACTCAAAGTCCTGCATCCTGGGCACAGTTGGGCATCTGGGCCCCCAAAGCATCAGGCAGCCTTGTTCCCACAGCTCCACCAGGCACAGCCCATTGGGCTGTGCTGGTGCCTGCAGCTTTTCCAGGCCAGTGTTGCACATTACCAGTGGCCCTGAAGTTCCAGGGTCCTGGAGGCTGCCCCGCTGCCTTGGCTCTACTAGACATTTCCCTGGTGGGGGCTCTCTGTGGGGGCTCTGACCCCATTTTCCTGCTTGGCATTGCTCTAGTAGATGGCCTCTGCAGTGGCTCCACCCTTGCAGCGGGTCTCTGCCTGGGCTTCCAGGCTTTTCCATACATCCTCCGCAATCTGGGTGGAGGCTGCCATGTCTCCACTGCTCTCATGTCCTGCCGGCCTGCAGACTTAACACAACGTGGACGCCACTGAGGTTTTGGGCCTCTACTCTCCAGGGCTACTGCATGAACCACACTTGGGGCCGCTCCAGCCGGAGCAGCTGGGATGCAGGGAGCAGGATCCTGAGGGCAGCTGCGCCCCAGGTCTGTTCTCCAGGATAACTCAAGTCCTTCCAGGCCTCAGGGCCTGTGATGGGTGGGGCACCCTTTCAGACTTCTGAAATTCCTGCAGGGCTTTCCTCTCATTTTCTCCTTTATTAGCATCTGGCTGCCTCACCACCAAGATAATGTCTTTAGCAACCAGTTTATCTGCTTCACCCTTGCATTGTTCACCGGCTTTCTGCCTCTTTACCACATGGCCAGGCTGCAAATTTTCCAAATCCTTAAGCTTCGATTCCCTTTTAAATTCAGGCTTTACATCATGATTTTGCTGCCATAACTCTGAGTAGGCTGTTAGAAGTAGCCATGCAGTGTCCTTAATGCTTTGCTGCTTAGAAATTTCTGTGGCCAAATGCTCTCATTCACAACTCTTAAGTTCCAACTTCCACAAAGTCCAAGGGCATAGAAACAATGCAGCCAGGTTCCTTGCTATGGTGTAGCAAGGGTGATCTTTTGTCCAATTCCCAATAAGTTCCTCATTTCTATTTGAGACCTCATGATCCACATGGCCTTTACTGTCCACAATTCTATCAGCATTCTGCTCACCACCACATACGTCTCAGAGACATTCCAAACTTTCCCTCATCTTTTTCTCTTCTTTTAAGTCCTCCAAACTCCTCCAACCTTTACCCATTACCCAGTTCCAAAGCTGCATCCCCATTTTCTAGTATCTGTATAGCAACAGCCCACATCCACCCCCATGACTCAATCAGTTTCCAACACTGCCATATTGGAGATCAAATTTCCACATGAATTTTGGAGGGGACAACACATCCAAACTCCATCAGAGACTATATCGCAACACAATAAAGACAAGCCTACAGCTAATATTATGCTCAATGGTAAAATGTTAAAACTTTTCCTCTAAGATTGGGAGCAAGACAAAGATTGCCACTCTACCTCTATTCAACATAGAATTGGAAGCCCTAGGCAGAGAAGTTAAGCAAGAGAAAGAAATAAAATCCATCCAAATATGAAACGAAAAAGTGAAATTGTCTCTGTTTGTTAACAACATGATCATATATAGAGAAATCCCTAAATAATTCAACCACAAAACTGTGAGAGATGATAAATTCTGTTTAGAATTCAAATTCCAAGTTGCATGATAAAAAATCAACATACAGAACTCAGTAGCATTTCTACACACTAATAGCAAACTATCTGAAAAGAAAATTAAGAAAACAATCCCATATACAATAGCAACAAAATAAACAAATAAAATACTTAGTGTAGTATAAAACACTGATGACAGAGATTGAAGAAAACACAAATAAATCAAAGGATATTCCTTGTTCATGGATTGGAAGAATTAATAGTTTTAAAATGTCCATACTACCCTAAGCAATCTACAGATTCAATGCAATCCCTATCAAAATTTCATCATTCTCTCTCAGAAATAGAAAAAGCAACCCTTAAATTTGTATCAGATGAAAAAAGACCCCAAATAGCCAAAGCCATTGTTGAGCAAGAAGAATGCCAGAGGCACCACACTCCTTGGTTTCAAAATATATTCTAAAACTATTACAATCAAGACAGCATGGTACTAGCATAAAAACAGACATAGCAACTAATAGAATAGGATAGAGAGCCCAGAAATAAATCCATGCATTTAAAATCAATTGATTTCCAACAGAGGTGTCATGAACACAAGATGGGGAAAGGACAGTCTTTTCAATAAACAGTATTGGAAAAACTGTATATCCACATGCAGAAGAACAAAATTGGATCCTTATCTCACACCATATATAAAAATCAACTCAAAATGGATTAAAGACTGAAATATAAGACCTGAAACTGTAAAACTACTAGAAAAAACATACAAAGAAAGCTCCATGACATTGGTCTAGGCAATGATTTTTTGGATATAACCCAAAAGCATAGGCGATAAAAGCAAAAATAGACAAATGGGATTGCATCAAATTAAAAAGCTTCTTCACAGCAAAGGAAACAATTAACAAAGTGAACAGACAATACACCAAGTGGGAGAAAATATTTGCAAACCATACATCTGACATGGGATTATTATCCAAAATATATAAGGGACTCAATAGCAAGAAAACAAATAACCCATTTTAAAAATGGGCAAAGGACCTAAACAGACATTTCTCAAAAGAAGATATACAAATGCCCAACAGGTTCATAAAAAAATGCTCAAAATAACTACAATTAAGGAAGTGCAAATTAAAACCACAATGAGATGTCAACTCATACCTGTTAGAAATGGATACTATCAAAAAAGATGAAAGATAACAACTGTTGGCAAGGATGTAGAAAAAGGAGAACACTGATCATCTGTACACTATTGGTGGGAATATAAATTAGTATAGCCATTATAAAAAACAGTATAGAGGCTCCTCAAAAAACTAAAAATAGAACTACCATATGATCCAGCAATCTCACTTCTGTATATATATATATATATATATATATATATATATA
>NW_007733252.1:100019-106056 GCF_000696425.1 Galeopterus variegatus
TATATATATATATATATATATATATATATATATATATATCTGAAGGAATTGAAATCAATATGCTAAAGAGACATATGCATCCTATGCTCATTGCAGCATTATTTACAAAAGCCAGGGAATGGAATCAATCTAAGTGTCTGTCAATGGATGATTGGATAAAGAAAACGTGGTATACACACAATGGAATACTATTCAACCATAAGAAAGAAAAGAGTCCTATCACTTTTGAGTACATAGATGAACCTGGAAGACATTATGCTAAGTAAAATAAGGCAGGCACAGAAAAACAATTTACTCATGATCTCACCTACATGTGGAATCTAAGAAACTCAAACTCAGAGGCTGCAAGTAGAAAGGTGGTTACCAGAGGCTGAGGATGGGTAGGAGGAGGAAAAGGAACAGAGATTTGTTTGTCAAAGGCTACAAAGTTTCAGTTAGATAGGAGGAGTAAGTTTTGGAGATCTATTATGCAGAAGGGTGATTATTGTCAATGATAATATATTGTATATTTCAAAGTAGCTAAGAATGTAAATTTCAAAGGTCTCACTACAAAAATTAAGTGAGGTGATGAATATGTTAATTATCTTCATATATTCATTCCATATTGTATACATGTTGAAATGTCACATCATACCCCATAAATGTAAACAATTATGATTCGTCAATCTAAAATAACATTAATAATAAAAATAAGAATTACAAAGCCAAATAAGTAGCCCACTCAGTAACAAGGAAAACAGGTGTTAGATTTAGAAATAATATTTTTGTACAACAGATATGAAAATATTATTGATAAGGAGGCAAGAATTTGGAGGACCCGAAATTATCAAATATGATAGGGTGCTCATAGGAATGAATCAAACATCTAGCACAGATGTGTGTGCGTGTGTGTGTGTGCGTGTGTGTGTATCTTTCAAGGTGGAAAACTGATTATTATTGGTGATTGCTATTTCCATACATTTGTACATGTAAGCTTATCTAACCCTTTTTGTCAAAAATAAGCCACTCAGCCTAAGACAGTTACTTGATATAATTATGGTGTAATCACAAGTCAGTGGGCTCATAACTTTGTACATAATAGGTCTGGCCTTGTTTGCTCTTATTAATATTCAGACTTAAGGTCATTCACATTTGCCTCAAATCCTATGAGAAAATCAAGTGGAGTCCTTGAGACAGTTGATTAGCAGCACAATGTGATGTGTCAGTCCTCTCAAAGGTAAGCTTGAGGTGTGCAAAAAAAGGGGAACACTTCCTAAAGCTTAGCCTTGGATTCACTGTCTGTCAAGCCTCCTGAGGTGGATCTTTAAGGAAAAACTCCCAGAAGAACCTTGATCAGTTTCGGCTAAGAATTTTTTAAAAAGACTTCATTAATACCTGCCAAACTATACAGAACAGAAAATATTAGGAAGGAAAATTTTCATGATTCGAGAACTAGAAGTGTGAAGTGGAGGTTTATATCAATCTAAGTTGAAGAAATGTAATAGAGAAAACATTGGAGAAAAAACAAAATTCAATAGTTCTTTTCTTAAAACATTTAATACTAATCATTTACTCATAATTTAGTATCATTGTTATAGACTGAATTGTGTCCCTCTAAAATTCATATTTTGAAGCCCTGACCCCAAATGTGCCTGTATTTGGAGATAGGGCTTATAGAGAGGTAATTAAAGTAAAATAAGATCATAAGGTAGGCTCCTAATTAGATTGGACTGGTGTCCTTATAAGAAGAGGAAGAAACACCAGAGATCTTTCTCTCTTTGTTCTCAAGCAAACAGAGAAGAGGCCATGTGAGGACTCAGTGAGAAGGCAGCTGTCCACAAACCAGGAAGGAAGTCTCACCAGAAACCGAATCTGCCAGCACCTTGATTTGGGACTTCTAGTCACCAGAACGGTGAGAAAATAAATTTCTGTTGTATATGCCACTCAGTCTGTGATATTTTGCTATGAAAGTAGACTAATACACTCATATATGTGAAATAATCCAGTTTGATCCGGTTAATAATCAAGCATTATTGAGAGCTTGTTAGGGATCCAGTCATGTACTAGACTGAGGTAACAAAGTTTAAAATGTGATTCCCACAATGAATGGACTTCTGTTGATTAGACAAAGGTTACACAAAGCAATTAGTGAATGAAACAAAACTAAATTATGAAAATAATCTTGAAACTATGTGATAACTGATACATAAACAGAACATCCAAGGATTGCAAATAAGCTTCACCTCAATGCCATATTCAATGTGTGACGACTGGAATGCTATGTTGAGATGATTTATTTGAAGGAGCAATGGGCTCACTTGGAAAGAAACCATGATAGATCTGTGTTGCCTACGCAGATGTGGAAGACTGAAAAATGGAGTATACAGCAGAAGAATGTATCAGTGAGACCCAGAATTACTGAGAAAGAGTTTCTGACACAGGGGATGTGTCTTAATGACAATGGGGTATGCTCTAGACACATGACAAACAACAAAGTATGAATGAGTATGATTCAAAGCAGTAAATGGATGAGAACAAATCTGTTTATTTCAGTGGGTGAAGTGCCAACATAATGGGGCACAGAGTGTCCATTCCACATTCTTTTTTTTTTTTAAAAAAAGATGACCGGTAAGGGGATCTTAACCCTTGACTTGGTGTTGTCAGCACCACGCTCAGCCAGTGAGCGAACCGGCCATCCCTATGTGGGATCCGAACCCGGGGCCTTGGTGTTATCAGCACCGCACTCTACCGAGTGAGCCACGGGCCGGCCCCCCATTCCACATTCTAAAACAAGCACTGGAAAATGACTGGATTTCATGACTTGGAAAAGTAGAAAGCAGAACTATACGTTTTTAACTATTATTTAAGAAGGCATATTTTTTAAAAAAAATTTTAAATACTGACATTAATTTGTGATTCATGATCATACACACACGTCAAAATTGGAAATATCTCAAAGATTGTACATTCTCTTGAAAAACATCCTAAACAATGGCATTACCAGGCAATTATACTTCCATTTAAAGTTAAACATAATAACAAAGCTCTCCTTCTCATACGAGGAGTCTTCAAAAAGGTCGTGGAAAGATTCACATTATCTTTTAATTCTGTTTTTCCATGACCTTTTTGAAGTACCCTTTTATAATTTTAGAGAAAATCTGAATCTTAGATTGTTCTTAATAGGCTTGACTCAAAGCACCAATACTGAATTACTAATAATTCATTCAATGTAATAATACTCTAAAAAGATGTCAAAAGATTTGACCACCTGGTTTGAAGTGACCAAATCTTCTGGTAGCTAATTATGCCATGACTCAAGGGGTTTAAAAGAAAAGATTAGGATATTAAAATCATCCATTTCTGCATAATTGGAAATATTTGCTGGATACTGCATTTGCTTTCTATGTCACATGCAGAGGTGTTTATTCATGTGTTTAATAAATTTTGATTTAATTGTTCTAATAATTTTTAATGTTGGTTTTCCTACTGTCATTAAAATAATTTTTACAGCAGTGTCTAGACTTCTGTTGTTGTTATTAAACTGGCAGTTCATTTTTTTCTCTCTGTAGCACTCCCAGTAGTGAGAAATTCCATTGTGTTTCATTGCTGGAACTCAAATTCAAGCCATACTGTAAAAATAGATAAAACATCTATATTAGTGTTAGACTCACTATGTAAAGCAAATGGCTCTGAGTAGATATTGCTACTTCACTTGCTATACCTTGAAGCACACAAAAAGACTCCTATACCACCGATCTTTGTGTAAAATACAGAAATAATGCTAAGACATAAGGAGATAACCTCCCTAGTAGCCATTTCTCAGGAGTGTCCGGCGTTTAGATGCAGAAAACACAGAATAATCATATTCATCCCAGAAACTTCTCAGAACATTGAGGATTATTTTACATTTAACTCCATTCTAACCCAGCTAGCTTGGCAAACATGCATTTTGGCAGTTTCATAGTAAGTAAATATTTGGCATGAAATATCTCTTCAATTAAGATTTTCTAAGCTGTAGACTAAATAGCTTAACAAAACATGCCCTTGATATGATCTAGTTCTACTGTAAAAAGTATCTTTGATGGCTTCACGCTTTGGTTTCATTCAGGGCAAAAATATTTTATGAATATTTTGGATATATAGCTGACATGAATATCATATAGGCACTGCTCTAGTTACTAGAAGTAAACTAGAAATGCAAAGTTAGTTGAAATAGAGGCTAGAGTGATCAAATATAATTTTTAAAGACAAAACTTTTTTGCAATTGAGAAGAAGCTAGATTGTTTTAAATTCTTTTAGTGTTACATTATAGGCTGTGAAAATAAAAAGAGGGCTTAATCCCAGCAATTAGGGAAATTATATTAAAAAGTGCTATAATTATAAACTACACGTATATAAGAAACAGCTAAGGAAGGATTTTGTTTCTCTCAGGGCTATATCTGATTGCAAGCAGAAAACCTGACTGATAGTGACTTAAACAAATACATGTCTCTGTCTCACATAACCAGAGGTGTAAAGTCAGGCAGCCCAAAACTGGTCAACACCCAGCTCTTTCTAAATGTGCACTCTGCCATCCTACACACATTGACTTTGTTGTCATGCTTGACACCTCACAGGTTCAGAGGGTGACCTCTAGGCATCATGTCTGGTGTCCTAGCCTTGAAGAAGGTAAAGGGCCATGCTAGCTAAGAGTCTGTTTCTTTTCATGAGAAAAGTGAAAGCTTTCCTGGGAACCTTACTCAGAAGACTTCCCACATCTCATTAGCCAGACTTGGACATCCTTAGATCAACTGCTAGGCAAAGGGAATAAGATTACCATATGTGGTTAAAGCAATAAAGATTCATCCTACCACGACCTAAACAAGTAAGGATTCTGTTAGCTGAGTGCGGAGAAACAAATGCTAGTTAGGCCACTGATGGTGACAGTGATGGGTTCAAACACATCATCTTTCTCCAGCAAATAATTTTGGAGGATAAATCATATTTCCTTAGGTACCACCTGATTTAATTCTTAAAACTCATCCAATGTATTAAATTTTTAATTGCACATAATTTTTATTTAAATAAATCAATAGTAAAAATAAAAGCATCTTAAAGGTACTTAAAAACTTGAAAGTTGCCACACAAGAGAGAAAGAACAGGTGATTTGTCTAGTCATTGATTGTATTTGGCTTATACATCCTCTTTGCTATAAGTGAATCTCCTCCTTCTGTTACTAGCTTTAAACCTCCCTCAATCCCTCCTCTTTCAGTGTTTCAATCAGCTCTGTGCCACCATCATCTCTTATTGCCTATCTTTCCTCTAGCTAGTCTGTCTTCACCCAATACCCTCACTTCCCTATTAATTCTTCAGAACACTACAATAAACATCTGCCCTCAACACTCACTGGAAAAAACTTTAAATGAAGTCATCTCCTAACTGCCAGATTCATTTTTCACCTTTCTTTACCTGCCAGCATCATTTAATGATAGTGACCACCCTCTGTTGAAACTCTCTTTTTTGGGCCCCATAATACTCTTCTCCTGGAAGGTAGTACATTGTAGCAATTAAGTGCAGGGGCTCAAAAATCCAGACTCAGACTCCATTCCAAGTTCTACTATTTACTGTTTGTAAAAAGTAATGAGAAAATTATTTAAACAACCTGTGCTTCTGTTTCCTCACTTGTAAAAAAAAAGGCTAATAGAACTATCTACCTCATAGGGTTGTTGTAAGGGAATTCAATTAGATAATCCATTAAAAGGATTTAACACAAGAACTATCACAGCTGGTGTTCAATAACTCAAAAACAACTCTTAACTATTACTCTCTCACACCTCTTCCAATCTTTTTAATCTGTTTCTAAAACTGTACAGTGACTGGCAAAACATATATGCTACTAAAACATGATCAACCTGTTTTAACATCTTTATTCAGACCCGTGTGTTTCAAGACAAGACCATATAACAGTAACTCCACGTGAGCTCATGTGTTCCCAACATAAAACCACTGACTTTTCCAGTAACTCACCTAGTTTACAAATTCTGACCAATCCTAAACCATGCTAACTTCACCTTAAAAC
>NW_007733252.1:106424-107816 GCF_000696425.1 Galeopterus variegatus
CAGACCCGTGTGTTTCAAGACAAGACCATATAACAGTAACTCCACGTGAGCTCATGTGTTCTCAACATAAAACCACTGACTTTTCCAGTAACTCACCTAGTTTACAAATTCTGACCAATCCTAAACCATGCTAACTTCATCTTAAAACTGAAACTAATGGAAATTCTCAAATCTTTTCTCACTAAATTTTTTTCAAGGAAAATTTCTCTTGTTCTGTTTTTATAAAGTAACTTATTAATTTAAATGAAAGAGCTGGCTTTTCTTAATTTCTTATTGTTGGTTTATTCCTGTCTTTGGGATATAAATTTTGAATACTGCTTCTCTCAGACAAAAAAACAACTATCTCTTCCAATTTTTTCCTATCAGCAAATTTGATAAGCATCCTTCCTAAGTTACTGATAAAAAATGATTTAGCAGGAAAGGACCTAGAATAGAGTGTCTTGAAATGCTAATTGCACTCACTTCATGTTCTCACTGGTTTATCAATTGGAGTACTTTAAGTTCAGCTATTCAGCTTGCAATGAATCACCTAACTAATCTATTAGCCAGCCAGTCCTCCTTTCTAATTTGTGCACAAATAAATTGTGAGATTATTCTATATTCCTCTGCTGACACTAAGATACCCTGTTCCTCCATTTTCCCCCTTGTACAAATGGGGATTGGTATTTGCTCATGTAAAACTTCTAAAACAATTTTAAACCTACTTCAAAAATATGTAATAATGGTAAAATAGAAGAGGTTTTTACATTAACTGGTTCCTAAGTTTCTGCAGATTGAATTGTGTTTCCCAAAGTCCATGCATTAGAAACTTAACCCCCACTGTGACAGTGTTAAGAGGGTGGGAAATCCTATTACGGTAATTGAAAGGTGGGGCCCTGAAGATTAGATTGTACGAACTATACCCTAGTAAATGGATTAATAAGTTGATAGTTTAATGGCGGTCTGGTCATGGGCGTAGTTTTGAGGGTTTTAAATGGAGAGCATGTGAGGAGGTTAGTCTCTCTCTGCTTCTGTCATTTTGCCACACTGCATCACTGGAGTCACCACCAGGAAAAGGCCCTCACCATACATGTTCCCTGAACTTTGGACTTCCCAGCCCCCAAAGCTGGAAGCAATAAATAGTTTCTTTATAAATTACCCAGTTCCAGGTATTTTGTTATATGGAATGGAAATGGACTAATACATAAGTTCTTTTGCAAATCAGTAAAAAGCTATGGATCATCTCCCCTGCCCCCAATTTTTTTTTAATGCTTATACACACAGTGAGTACAGCTTATCATTATCCTATATATTAGAAGAGAAGAAATGTGGTTCATAATTATGACCATAAGAGAAAGATACGAAATTTTCAGTAACAAATCAATTCAACTTTATACACTCTTTTTTTTTTTT
>NW_007733252.1:108178-110262 GCF_000696425.1 Galeopterus variegatus
CAGCCAGTGAGCGGGAACTGGTCTCCACATGGGATCCAAACCCTCGGCGGGAGCGCTGCCACGCTCCCAAGTGTTGCATTCTCCAGTGTGCCACCGGGCCGGCCCTATACACTCTTTTTTAAAAGAACAAACTCCTTCTTTTTTTTCTTCCTGAAAACAGCAAAGATTTATTTGGCATAATACAAAGTTTCTATCAAATTTCCCCTAGCTACATCAAGTTTTACAAACAATTTAAATAGCCTAGATTTTCAAAGCAGCTACTTTACCTTGTACAGAATATAGTGATTTGTGGCAATGGTCTCCTTACAAGTGAAAACTAACAATCCATTATGCTGCTAAATAATTCTGATTGTTTTCCATGCTACAGGGCAGGACTACTCTAATATTTCTATGCTATCACTTACATTGAAGCCTTATTATCAAACAAAAGTCAGCAAGGAATTATTTTTCAAGCTTTACAACTATACTTTTCTTATTTAACTCATCTTGTGAAATTAATTCTCTACGTAATGCTGACACAAAGTAAACTGATATAGAACCATGATAAAGTGTTTCTCAAACACATCATAAACATCAAAGGATTCAGTACAAGTATGTGATGATTTTCTGATACATACACTAAAACAGGCATCACTGGTATTAACAGTCAGAAATGTCTATGTGAGTTTATTGAAAAATAATTGTCAAAACATTTATGAAGAGTTAATGGCAAGATCTTTAGAGGTGATTTTTTACTGATTTTAATTAACTACATCAAACTAACTTGCTTATTATATCTGAGCAAAATTAAGCTATCTAATAATACTTCTTCCCAAATGAAGCAGAAGTTCTGGATAAACTGCTGAGTCTTAGAAAGATTGCCCTCACATTTACTTCATGAAATCTTTTTAAAATCAATGGAAATGGTCTTTCAGAATTGTTTGGAAAGGGAGTGCATGGTATGAGAAAGGAGAAAGGTAAAGTTGGGAGAGAATGAAATCATCATTTAAAATGGTGATGAAATTCTTTTCTGTGAGATTACATACAAACTGTAAAAAAAGTTACAGTAAAGAAAAATACTGCCACCCAGTGGAATTAGAATATAAATAAAATCTTCAAATTTAAGAACCTTGCAAAAATTTCATACCTGTTTTCAATTGGAATAATTACGTATAATAATTTTCAAAGTACTTTCAACTGTATTATTCCTCATAAAAAATCCAGTGGGACATACAGCAGAAATGTTAGTACATCTTTTCCTGAGTCTGAGGTTCAAGATGAAACGATCTGACAGAGTTCTATGGTTATTTGGTAGCAAAGCAAGGACTGTAGCCCAAGACAGCTGGCTCCCAGTTCACTGCTCTTCACACCATACAGCCCCTCCTAAAGAGCCCTTGACAGCTCTACTCGTGTTCAAACGCTGTATTTCATAGAGGATAAAACTGAGACTCAAAGATTATCCAGGCTTCTCAAACATGTACGAGGGGTCTTGGGAACATAGCCTGAAGCAGTACTCTACACGCATGAAAATTCTTGAAAGACTTGTATTTTTTCCTTTAAAATTAAGTGGAATTTGTGATTTGTTTCATATTATATACATGTCTGTTTTAATTTTTAAATAATGTTTTCCTTTCAGAAATGTCTTTTATTTTATCTTATTTAATTAATTTTTGGTGGCTGGCCAGTACAGGGATCGAACTCTGGACCATGATGTTATCAGCACCATGCTCTGAACAACTGAGCAAACCAGCCCAGGAATGTCTTTTAGAAAAATTGATGCATTAAGACAATGCTGCATCTTTATCCTGTGTTAGACACTCAGTGGTATATGACCAAATTGAGGAAGGAAAGGCAGAGAATATGACTGTTCCAGTTTGAGATCCCTGGAAAGTGCCTTGTTCAAGTTCATTCATTCATCAAGTATTTAATGCACACTTACTGTATGCCAGGCATTGTTTTAGGACCTAGGACATGCTGTGAAAAAGAATAACCTCAAATTATCAGTGACATCAAAAGCAAACATTTACTTCTCTCTTATATTAGAGTTTATCGTATATTGGCCAAGGGTTCTTCACGTTGTCATTGTCTTCATACTGAAACCACCA
>NW_007733252.1:110594-113010 GCF_000696425.1 Galeopterus variegatus
CTGGAAAGTGCCTTGTTCAAGTTCATTCATTCATCAAGTATTTAATGCACACTTACTGTATACCAGGCATTGTTTTAGGTCCTAGGACATGCTGTGAAAAAGAATAACCTCAAATTATCAGTGACATCAAAAGCAAACATTTACTTCTCTCTTATATTAGAGTTTATCGTATATTGGCCAAGGGTTCTTCACGTTGTCATTGTCTTCATACTGAAACCACCAGACAGAGCAATCACTCTCTGGAACAGCAACAGTGGTCTCTTGGCAGAGAGAAAAGAGAATCAGGCAAAGCAACAGGAAGTGACAAACAGCAGTTCATCTCACATTTCATTGGCCAAAGCAAGTCATATGACAAAGAATATTTCCTCAACAGAGCTAAGAGGAATAATCTTCCCGTGGATAGAAGACACGGGTATTGATAAAGAGCAATGGTCTACCACATCCCAACCTTTCCAACATACACTGAGGAAGGGTGATTCACAGAGAAGAGCGATCAGATCCCTCAGTATATGGGATGGGAATTCAAGCAATTTTATTTAAATATTTTTTTTAAAAGGCTATCATAGAAGGCTAGAAGACTTGGAATGTTTAGACTTCAGATATGTGACATACAAATGAGTATGTATTAGAAAATTAGACAGAGAAAACGATATTTAGAATGATTTTAAATATGAAATATGACTCCAAGTCTCAGTTCTGGAAATAGTTCTTTATCAGTACAAACCCGTAAGAACTGCCTGTGTCCACTGAATCTCATCAGAAGCAACACTGTAAGGTTGTTTACTGTGCATGTACATAAAACTATAGCCAGGTGTGTGGGGTGTCAGAGCCTGATGCACACAAATTATATCTAAGATTAACACATTAGGGTTGCCTAATTTACATATATGTACAACCCACAAACAGTTGAGTGGGGGCAACAGAGGCAGGAAGTACACTATCCATATATATGACCAAAATACATAAGTTGACTGAAGTGCATGCTATTTTCATAGCTCAATATTTGCTCCAGCTGGAGGAGTGCATATCGTTGCTTCCCTCGCCTAATGCTGGAAGGTTAAGTGTCAAACCAAAGGCTCTTATGAAAGCCTTCATACTGAATCCAATCAATATCGATAGCCTAGGTAGCCAGTGGAGAAAAAGAGAGCCACCATACCTACAACGCCATTAATGGACCATCACAGATACCACATGGAGATTAATAAACTATGCCCTTGTACCCCTAATACAAAGTAATGTATATATGCCTATGTCTTAATCCGTTTTGTACTGCTATAACAGAATACCACAGACTGGGTAATTTGTAAAAACAGAGATTTATTTCTTACAGTTCTAGAGGCTGGAAAGTTGAAGATCAAGGGACCACCTCTGGTAAGGGCCTTCTTGCTGCATTGTAACATGACAAAAGGCATCACATGTTGAGAGTGAGCAAGAGATGGAATTCACAGCCTCAAGCCCTTTTATATATAATTGGCATTAATCCATTCATGAGGGTGGAGCCCGTGTGACCTAAACACCTCCCATTAGACCTCACCTCCTAACGCTGTTGCATGGAGCATTAAGTTTTCAACACATGAACTTTGAGGACACCTTCAAACCATAGCACCATGTGTCACTGCTGTGTATGAACAAAGTTTTGTTTAGATAAATTCAATTTTATATTGTATAATTGTTGCATTTAAGGATTATATAATAAATATAAATTATTTAAAGGGGCTACCTCTGATTGGTTTTCATATTATTATACCAAAGCCAATGGAATAAATGTAACATGGTTCATTGCAGATCCATGACTGCCATAGTTTTGACAGAAATCCAAGGAAAGGGTAGAGTCTAAGAAAGGCTGCATGAAGCGTTAAGGAAAAATAAGAGTCTAGGTAGCAGTAATTTAGGTTGATTTTAGGAAGTAGCAGAAAAAGAGAAAGCAAAAGTAAATAATTGCCAGATTTTGAGGACCAGAAAGGTCATACTAAAAAGTTTAGACTTATTTTATAGGAAATCATGAAAGGATTTTGATCACACATGTGGCACTCTCCCATCTGTATTTTAGGAAGATAATTCTGGAAGCAATGTGAAGGAATTAATAGAGAAGGGACACAAAGGAGTTAGATCATGTAGAAGGCCACTGAAATGAATAGGAAATAATCCAGACCAGAGGCAGTAGGATGAAAATAAAAAGGATAAGTTGAAATATTTCAACTGCAGATCTCTAACAGTGGTCTTCCAAACAAGCTGATTATCAAAAACACCTGGAGAAACTGTAAATTTCTGATTCCCTGGACAATTCCAGAACTGTTAAATCAAAATTTCCAAGGATGTAGCCTAGGAAATGCCTATTGTACACCAGGGGCTTATGATGCAGGCAGCCCAGCCTAAGAAGTTCTACGTTTCCCCACTGCTGAGTGAATGAACTGTA
>NW_007733252.1:113931-114665 GCF_000696425.1 Galeopterus variegatus
AACAAAGGAAGGATAAAGGTACCTAACAGAGGGCCGGCCCGTGGCTCACTTGGGAGAGTGTTGTGTTGATAACACCTAAGCCATGGGTTTGGATCCTATATAGGGATGGCTGGTTGGCTCACTGGCTGAGCATGGTGTTGGCAACACCAAGCCAAGGGTTGAGATCCCCTTACCAGTCATCTTTATTTTTTTTTTTAAAAAAAAAGGTACCTAACAGATAATTCCATTATATCAGCATTAAACCATATTGCCTCACTTGTTATAACAAAGCAAAGCACTATATCAGACCAATTCATGCACTTCAAAGTAAAAGCTTCAATATTCAGCCCAAGTTAGGTGTATTAGATGCCTATCCTGTGGTTTCCTTTTGATCATCCAAAAATTATCTGTGTCAATGTCACCTAAGGTGGATTTTTTAAAAACATGGACTGAAATGCAACAATTAAAAGGCAAATAATCTCATTAAAATGAGCAAAGGATTTGAGTAGGCTTGTCTCCAAATGAGATACACAGACATAAGTGTATTGTCTGTATTGACATATGGTTGATAAGCACATGAAAAGATGCTCAACATCATCGGTCATTACGGAAATGCAAATCAAAACCACAATAAGATACCACTTCATACCCCCTAGGACATATAACATATAACATACACACAATAATAAGTGTTGACAAGGATATGGACAAAATGAAACTCATACCCTGCTGGTGGGAATGTAAAATGGTACAGT
>NW_007733252.1:114898-116131 GCF_000696425.1 Galeopterus variegatus
CCTGCTCATTACCTCCCCATCTCCTAGGCAACCCCATAGGAAGTCGGTGGTTTGTGGTAAAGCCTTGCGAATTCTTGCTGACACAGTCTTTTGCATTCTTGCTGACCTAGGCTCAGTCCTGTATGGCAACAGTGATGCTATCTTTAATATGTGTTCTCCTCCATTTTCCTCCAAAAACGTATGTCCATGAAAAAACTTGTATATAAATACTCTTAGTTATCATCGTTTAAAAAATGAAAATAACCCATATATCCATCAGCTGGTGAATTAATAAATAAAATATGATACATCCACACAATAGAATATTACTCAACAACAAAAGTGAATGAAGTACTGAGACATGCTATAACATGTATGAATTTTGAAAACATTATAAGTGAAAGAAGCCAGTTACAAAGGACCATATACTGTATGATTCCATTTCTATGAAATATTCAGAATAGGCAAATCCATAGAGACAGAAAGTACATTAGTGCTTGCCAGAGGGTAGGGAAGGGAGGAATGAGGATTGACTGGTAGTGAGCAGAGACTTTCTTTTTGGAATGTCAAAAATGTAGAACTAGAGTTTGATGGTTGCACAACTTTGTGAATATACTACAAACCAGTGAACTGTTTACTTTAAAAGGGTTAACCTTACGGTTCGTGATTTATATCTTAATAAAACTATTATTTTTACGAAAACCATATGGAGTCCCAGGTTCCACCCATGAAGATTCTCTGTGATTAACTCAAGAATCTGTCCATTTAAAAGCTCCCCAGGTGACTCTAGTACATAGCCAGGTTGGGGAATCACTGGCATACCTAGACAATTCAGTAGAAAGTTGCTTAATGTCTCATATTTGAAGAAAAAGAAAGGATCACAAGAGAAATGGCATGAGATAAGCAATGCAGCATGAGTCCTCCAGGCCTCAAGAAGGAAGGCCCTACCTCCCGTCCCCTGCAGTGGCTGTCCCAGCCTCTGCAGTCCCCACTCCCACCCTCCCCACCAGCTGCCACTACCTACGGCAGTCTTCTCCGTCAGGATTCCTTCACCTGAGAACTGACGCTCATAAAGCTTACCCTACCTGGCCAGAACACTCCAAGGGGCACCAGCACAAAAAGCTTAAATGTCTTTGAGCCCTCAACTTTGGCTTTTTCCCTGTCACTTTAATAAAACCAGCATTTCTCATGACTCTTTCTCATGGGGGACAAAGTCAGAGTACCCACTTCTACTTAGATTCAGATCAGATTTTT
>NW_007733252.1:116546-125069 GCF_000696425.1 Galeopterus variegatus
TCTTTCTCATGGGGGACAAAGTCAGAGTACCCACTTCTACTTAGATTCAGATCAGATTTTTTTTTTTTCCATTTTGTCTTTTTTTGTGTCTGGCAACGGATCGCAACCCTCAGTGTCACGCCCGTACCAGACAGCTTACCCTACCTGGCCAGAACACTCCAAGGGGCACCAGCACAAAAAGCTTAAATGTCTTTGAGCCCTCAACTTTGGCTTTTTCCCTGTCACTTTAATAAAACCAGCATTTCTCATGACTCTTTCTCATGGGGGACAAAGTCAGAGTACCCACTTCTACTTAGATTCAGATCAGATTTTTAAAAAGAATTTTGTTTTTGATTTTATACCCATGTTACAGAAAGAAAATAAATGAAAGAAAATCCTATTCTTCCTTAAATACCAAGTTCAAAATCCTATCTATAAAGCCTTCCCCAATCCCTCTCTTCTTCCTAAATTCCCGCCAAGACAAACTTCCTCCACTACACTGCATATTGATTTTCAGACTTCTGTTATAGTCCTTACTTGATTATAAGTCTTTTTTCTTTAGCTACAAAATAAGTCTCTTGGCTGGCCAGTCAGCTCAGCTGGTTAGAGCGCAGTGTTATAACACCAAGGTCAAGGGTTCAGATCCCCATACTGGCCAGCTGCCAAAAAAAAAAAAAAAAAAAAAAGGTAATAAGTCTCTTAAACTTAAGGGCTGTGAATTTTTCATCTTTGTATTATAGCACCTATCACAATTCTAGGTGTATAACAGCCTCAAAGTTGTTTATTAAATGAAGTTGAATCCAATACTGATTCTGATTTGCTAGAGGTTTTGTTGTTGTTCCCAATTGAGGGGGCAAAAGTAATGAAAATCCTTTCTCAACAGTTAATACCAAAATAGGCTTTAAACAATACTAAAATTTAAGCTTTCATGAAATTAATACATTTTTATTTTTATGGCATTTTTTTTCTTTGAAATATCAGAATGCCTACAAGAGTTTTTGTTTTATTTTGTTTGGTTTGGTTGTTTTTCTCTACATTCCTCACCACTAATTAGATTGATTCACTAATGAATTCTAAGTGCATCTCTCTGAGACATTATAAAAATAAAACCTCTTCGACCATAATCAAAGGACAACATTATCAAGTGAAAATTTTAGATTCAAATTTTAAGTAAGTAAAGACTGAAGTAAGTAATGTAAGACTGAATTTATGCAAAAACAAATACATAGCTATAGGGTAAAGTAATTTTTTAATAAATATTTATTTTATGGGGTCTCCTTCACTGCAGAGAAAATGTGAAATCACCAGAAACTAATAAACATAAATAAACCAATGAGAAAATATTAAGTCAATATTTTATATAAAATATTTTATTTCCATTTACAAAAAATATTCATATATATTAATTCTTCCTCATAATTATTCTGAATTAGTGTTAAAACAATACCTTAAACCAATGTCTTTTTGTACAATATCCAAAATTATTTTTACCTCAGAATTCAATGGGTGATATTTGGAATAGTCTAAATCTAAGATGATGGAATTAACAGTATAACCCCAAAATGTAGTTTTCCATGTGTGGGAGTCCAGATTATTCCAGTTCTTGAATTGTGCTGGATAACGACTGTCATACTCATCAAATAGAGAAAATTGTATTGACTTCAATCAATGGAGATGGTAATATATTGATATTTTATGGCGGAAGACATAATTTAAGTGTTATGTTAACTTTTTCCAAAGTTATGAAGAGTTCATAAAATTTACAAATACAACATCCAAAAATTTTGACAATAACATATCAAATGATGATAAAAATTCTCTTTGCTCCTAGAAATAGTATAGAGCCTTTTATGACTAACCTGGAAAAGAAACTAATTTCATAGTAGTCATAACTCTAGATCTCTAAGGTTTTAATTAGCTAAAATTCAGGATAAAACTCTATTTTAATGTGACATTATGATTTACCATTTAAAAACATGAAGGTCATGGAATTGAAATGTTAAGCTTCTCACTCCTGTGTACACTGGCTGCACTACAGACCTGAGTTAGCCAGGCATGGCCCAGACCACAGTATCAGAGCAAAAAAACCGAGAAAATTTTCCAGATAATGAAATTCAAATTGGTGATGGTGTTAGAATAATAAAACATTTTAATGAGCTTATAGAAATGGAATTTCTGGGGCCGGCCCGGTGGCGCACTGGATAGTGCGCCGCTTGGGAAGCGTGGCGGCGCTCCCGCCCGAGGGTTCGGATCCCACATGCGGACCGGTTCCCGCTCACTGGCTGAGCGAGGCGCGGGAGCAGCGCCGAGGGTTGCGATCCCGTTGCCGGTCCCGGTCCGGTACGGGGGCGACACTGAGGGTTGCGATCTGTTGCCGGACACGGAAAAAGACAAAAAAAAAAAAAAAAAGAAATGGAATTTCTGGGGCCGGCCCGGTGGCGCACTGGATAGTGCGCCGCTTGGGAAGCGTGGCGGCGCTCCCGCCCGAGGGTTCGGATCCCACATGCGGACCGGTTCCCGCTCACTGGCTGAGCGAGGCGCGGGAGCAGCGCCGAGGGTTGCGATCCCGTTGCCGGTCCCGGTCCGGTACGGGGGCGACACTGAGGGTTGCGATCTGTTGCCGGACACGGAAAAAGACAAAAAAAAAAAAAAAAAGAAATGGAATTTCTGGCACCAGCACTGGCACCCATGGACAGAGGCATCTCTCACACCTGGCAAAGTCCCAGCTCCGCAGGCCTGGCCTGCCAGCCTCACCCTTTCTCCGTAACAGAAAGCTGAAATCTCCTCAGACTTCTCTCATCACGTTAAGCTATCCATTCACTGGCTTTCTGCAAAATCTTTTTTTCCATTCATTTTCACATCCCAAACGTTATCTTTACACAAAGAAAAAATGCCCATCAAATGCATTTTATTTCTCTAAATATCATAAAATATGTTATACCGGTTCAAACTAATATTTTATCCAAATTATTGTTTTGTTTCTGATAGGGTCACCAAGGAACATTTCATAAGATTGAAGTCGCTCTACTAGCTTTTGAAGAAAAAAAAAAAAAGATCCATAACTTTTTTCCCTTCTTACCCTGTGAGTATGCAACAGTATTTTCTTTAATTTGCCCTTAAATTAGAATCTCCATTCTGCTTCTAGGGGACGTGAACAAGCCATCTAAAACTAGCAAGCACTATCATTTCAGTTCCCATTAACTCTGGCAAATGATGGAGTATTAGTATTGGGGGAGATAGAATGAGAAACTGCAGTTATTCGTAGTCCTGGATTATTTTAGTCTGGCACAATTTATTTTGTATATGTGGGAGACTGCAGTCTGATCCAAAAGTGGGGGAAAAAATGCTTTTCGATTTGATTTGAATGCACTTCTTGATGATGTTCTCAAAACTTTGGGTCCTTTTGGCTGAAGCAACACATTAAATAAATATTCTTTTGAAAAAGAAGGAGAGGAAGATTAAGAGAAATGTACAGAGAAGGGACCAGCTGGAGTAAATACAGTCTCAACTCACCTCTCCATTTCTTTCTCATTTTCTAGCTCAATTTTCTTCTTGCTGATAGCACAGAGATATCCCTCATCTTACACAACCACCCAAAACTTCCCAACTACAAAGTCTGAGAGCTCAGAGTTTATATATGGGACATGAAAACGCACCAGATTTCCATGCCCCTAGGAGAGTGATGTGGGATGGAGGAAAAGTGACACCTGGAATGCTGAGAATAACACGATGAATGAAATATTGGAAAAGCCTTACTATCTTTTATGGTTGAATTGTGTCCCTAAATATTCATAGTTGAAGTCCTAACTCCCAGCTTCTCAGAATGTGGCCTTATTTGGAGACATGGTCCTTACACAAGTAATCAAGTTAAAATGAGGTTATTAGGGTGCACCCTAATTCAATATGACAAGTGTTCTTGTTAGAAAAGATTTGGACACAGAGACACACAGAAGAAAGATCATGTGAAGACAGAGGGAGAAGATGGCTGCTGTGGGTTAAATGCGTCCCCCCAAAAGTTCATGTACTGGAAACTTGACCTTCACTGTAACAGTGGTAAGAGAATGGGAAACTAATTATGGTGTTTGAAATGTGGGGTCTTTAAGAGGTGATTAGTTTGTGACAACTGTGCCCTCATGAATGGATAGATCCATTCATGGAGTAATGGGTGTGGTTCTGATGGCTTCATAAGGAGAGCCAGTGATAAGGTTGACTCACTCTTACTCAGCCCATGTCACCATGTGACACCCTGATCACCATGGGACCCTGTGGAAAGTTCCCACTGAGAAGAAGGCCCTCACTAGATGTGTTTCCTGGACTTTGGGCTTCTCAGCCTCCAAATTGTAAGAATGAAATTTTGTTTCTTATTAATTACTCAGTTTCAGGTATTCTGTAATAAGCAACAGAAACAGACTAATAAAATGGCCATCCACAGGCCAAGGAGAGATTCCTGGAACAGACCTTTCCTTCACAGCCCTCAGAAGGAACCAACTCTGCCAACACCTTGATCTCAGATTTTTAGCTTCCAGAACTGTGTGACAATAAATTTGTTGTTTAAGCCACCCAGTGTGTGGTACTTTGTTATGACAGCCCTAGTGGACTAGTAAGTTATCTATATTAGACCATTTCTGCTGCAACAAAATACCTGGAACTGGGTAATTTGTAAGAAAATGAAATTTATTGCTTACAGTTTTGGAGACTAGGAAGTTCAAAGTCCAGTAAACACATCTGGTGAGGGTCTTCTTTGGTGGTGGCTTTACAGCAACACAGGGGTCTCACTTACATAGCAGAATGGTGGGGCAGAGAGAGAGCTAACTTTCTCAGTTGGTTCCTTTTAAAGCCATCAGAACCATGCCCATGACCACCATTAAATCTATCAACCTAGGGCCGGCCCGGTGGTGCACTCCGTAGAGTGCGGCACTTGGGAGCATGGCGGTGCTCCCGCCGAGGGTTCGGATCCCATATAGAGACCGGTTCGCTCACTGGTTGAGCGCAGTGCGGACGCGACACTGAGGGTTGCGATCCCGTTGCCGGTTGCGGTACGGGCGTGACACTGAGGGTTGCGATCCCGTTGCCGGTTGCGGTACGGGCGTGACACTGAGGGTTGCGATCCCGTTACCGGCCACGAAAAAAGACAAAAAGGAAAAAAAAAAATCTATCAACCTATAACTCAGTGAATGCCCAGAAGCAAACAAATATCAATAGACACAAAAGTTAATTTCTTTCCTTTACACCAGTGATGAACAACTGAAATTTAAAATTTAGCTGAAGAACTCAACTGGCTTTATTAAGATTCAGCACATTATTCCATAAAATAGAATAAGTGTTCCAGTGTGCCAAGCATTAGGGGTTGGTTTTATAGACAGAAAAAGTCTGGAGAAAGCAGAACTAAAGAACAAAAATCAGATTGGTCAATTCTAAGTAACTTTCCTTCTAAGGTGTGGACAGGAAGACAGAACAACAGAAAAATAAAATCAGTTTAGTTTAGGCTCCTTTCTGTAAGGTTTAAAGCAGAGGGAACTTCATTATACCTATTGAAGATTTAATCTGGCCTGTTTGGGAAATTGGCTGTTATCTTTCTCCTGACTTCTCAGAAGGTCAGACCACAGCCTAAGTGACATGGAACTTAGCAGGAGCAGCTTCATTTTGTTTTTTAGTCTGATCTTTTGGAACCCAGCATGCAAACTTCATCCAAAACAATGGCCTCTGATAATTTTTATTTACGCTTTTTTTATTCTATATTCATTTTTTGTTTGGGTTAGGTTTTTTTGGTGGCTGGCCAGTACTGGGAAGCGAACCCATGACCTTGGTCTTATAAGGCTGTGCTCCAACCAATTGAGCTAACTTGCCAGCATACTCTATATTCATTGAATAAGATTATATAGTTGTCTTTGTCTTTATATAGGTACTGTACTTCTATGTAATTTATTCAAGGTTATTTTACATATATTTTTCCACTTTCAATAAATGTATTTTTCATTTTACTTTCAAAATGGTTCTTGCTAATGTATTAAAAATATTGATTTCTACATATACATCTAGTATCTGGCCACATTAAAAATATCTAGTTAATCAAAAAAATAAATTGAATTAAATTAAATTAAAAAATAAATAAATATGCCATTTAAGATAGCACCAAAAAACTTTATGCATAAATCTAACAAAATCAGAGAAATATTCTGTGTTCATAGATTAAAACACTCAATATTGTTAAGTATCAGCTTTCCTAAAGTTGATCTATAGATTCAACATACATAACAAGCTATTTTGTATATATCAGCAAACTGATTCTAAAGTGTATTTGGAAAGGGAAAGGGAAAAGGCCCAAAAAGCCAACACAGTACTGAAGAAGAACAAAGTTAGAAGACCACACTACACTATTTCGATTAGTATAAAGCTATAGTAATCATCAACACAGTGTGGTATTTGTCAAACAATGGACAGATACATTGATGAAACTGAATAGACAGCACAGAAATAAACTCATGCAAATACAGTCAACTGATTTTTGATAAAGGCAATTCAAAAAATAATGGATAGCATTTGCAACAAATAGTGCTAGAACAACTGGAAGTTCATATGCAAAAAATATACAAATAAATAAAAATAAATAAATAAATAAATAAACAAACAAACAACAAAAACCTAGCCTCAGATTGTACACCATACATAAAAGTTAACACAAAATGGATTATAAACCTACACATAAAGTGTAAAACTATAGAGTAAACAACAAAAACCTAGCCTCAGATTGTACATCATACATAAAAGTTAACACAAAATGGATTATAAACCTACACATAAAGTGTAAAACTATAGAACTTCTAGAAAATAGGAGAAAATTTAGATGACCTTGGATTTGGGGATAAATTTTTTTGATTCAATACCAAAAGCTAATCCATAAAAGAAAAAATTGGTAAGTTGGACTTCATTAAAATTAAAAGTTTTGTTTTGTCAAGGACACTAAGATACTTATGAAAAGACATGTCACAGATCTGGAGGAAATGTTTGCAAATCACCTATCTCTTAAATGTGCATCCAAAATATACAAAGAACTCAACGCTCAACAATAAGAAAACAACCCAATTAAAAAATAAGAAAAAGATGTGAACAGACACCCTATCAAAGAAGACATGCAGAAAGCAAATAAGTATATGAAAATATGTTCAACATCATTTGTCATCAGGGAATTGCAAATTACAATAGTAATGAGATACCACTATGCACCTATTAAAATAGTTAAAATACAAAAACTATCATTCTTTGCTGATGGAAATAGAAATTGCTATGGCCACTCTAAAATACAGTTTGGCAGTTTCTTGCAAAGCTGAATATAGTCTTATCATATGATCCAGCAAAGCCACTCTAGATATTTATCTAAGTGACTTGAAAATTCATGCCCACGCAAAAACCTGCATACCAAAGTTCATANCCACTATGCACCTATTAAAATAGTTAAAATACAAAAACTATCATTCTTTGCTGATGGAAATAGAAATTGCTATGGCCACTCTAAAATACAGTTTGGCAGTTTCTTGCAAAGCTGAATATAGTCTTATCATATGATCCAGCAAAGCCACTCTAGATATTTATCTAAGTGACTTGAAAATTCATGCCCACGCAAAAACCTGCATACCAAAGTTCATAGGAGCTTTATTTATAATCACCAAGACATCTTAGAAGCAGCCAAGATGTCCTTCAATAAGCAAATGGACAAACTGTAGTATGTCTATATTATGGAATATTATTCATCAATTAAAAGAAATCAGCTAACAACCACAAAAAGGCATGGATAGATACTAAATGCATATTGTAAGTGAATGAAGCCAGACTGAAAGGCTACATACCATATAATTCTAATGATATGGCATTGTGAAAAAGGCAAAACTAAAGGATGGTAAACATACCAGTGGTTGCCAGGAGTTTGTGGGGGTGGGGTGTTAAATAGACAAAAGACAGGAAAAGTTTTAGGGATATGAAACTATTCTATATGATACTGTAATAGTGGATACATGACACTGTACATTTGTCCAAACCCACCAAACTTTATATTACAAAGAGTATCTGTTTCCTATGTATATAAACAGTTAACCAATATATACGTATATATTTCTTTATTCTGTCAGCAAAGAGGGCCTACGAGTTATAATATGCCAGAAGCAATGAGCATACCTAGTGCCCAGATCTTGGCTTCTAATATTCTACAGTAAAACAAATCAGAGCTCCTTGAAGAAATGGCTGATTTTAATGCAGGGGCAAGAAATACAAAAGATGATCCCAGAGCACCTACTAGTGCCAGAAAGTAAGGAAGTGCTCAAAAACAAACCAAAACACCACACACACAGTGATGGGGCATGACAAAGAGACACGAGAGCCACTGAAAGAGATCTCAATGGCCAAACCTGTAACAAATTGAGCAATAAAAAAGGAGTAAGAGATTATAACCCACTGTATAAAATAATATCTATGAATCCATACTGATATTAAAAAATCAAATAAATAAACAAATGGGGAAATAGAACAAATCCCCGGTGCAAATAAATTCCA
>NW_007733252.1:125650-127819 GCF_000696425.1 Galeopterus variegatus
CATGGCCAAAGCTGTAACAAATTGAGCAATAAAAAAGGAGTAAGAGATTATAACCCACTGTATAAAATAATATCTATGAATCCATACTGATATTAAAAAAATCAAATAAATAAACAAATGGGGAAATAGAACAAATCCCCGGTGCAAATAAATTCCAAATAATTTATAGATATTTCACCCTTAAGGAGGTGGAGCATAATTCTCCATTCCTTGAATGTTGGTTGTGCATAGTGACTTCTTTCCAAAGACTACAGTATGGAAAGGGGGGAAAAGAGTAACTTTGAAGAAGAAAAAACTAACAAACACTATCTCAGCCACGTGATCAAGGTCAACATCAGCAGTGGTAAGTTATGTTGGTAGAAAGTACCTTTGGTATAAAGTGATAAGACAGGCACTTTACCTCTATGGTCTTCTCCAAAATCCATAATCTAATCATGAGAAAAACACAAGGAAAATACCAATTGAAGAACATTCTACAAAATATCTCATGAGTACTCTTCAAAACTGTCAACGTCCTCTCAGAAACAAGGAAAGTCTGAGAAACCACCAAAGCCGTAAGGACTAAATGTAATGTGGTAATATGAATGAAATCCTGGAAGAGAAAGAGTATGTCAGGTAAAAAATAATGAAATCTAAATGAAGTATGGTTCCTTGTTAATAATACTGTATCAATAAGGGTTCCTTAAGTTCTATAAGGGCACTATACATTTTATATGATATAAAATGTTAATGATAGAGGAAACTGGATAAGGAGTATATGGGAACTAGCTGTACTATCTTTGCAACTTTTCTGTAAATCTAAATCCACAAATAATGCTCAGCTATGTTTCAAAAAGCAGGGCATGAAAAGGAGCAGGGAAAGATTATCCATGACTGTTAGAAAAATTAGTCAATAGAGATCACACCCAAATATGACAGATATAAAGAATCTAGAAGTCAAGGACTCTACCTATATGTACAAAATAGTCAAGAATTTAAAGAAAAAAATCAACTAAATGAGAACAAAAGGAAAAGAAGCAAAAAATACTGAATGGCACTTTTAGAAAATGAAAAATACAATATCTGAAAAGAAAACTTCACTGGATGGGATTAACAGCAAATTAGATCCTGCAGAAAGCCTCAAACTTCTCATTTACAAAATGGAGAAACAGATATCTGCCTTTCAGTGTTGTTGTGAGGACTAAGGGTAATTTAGTTCAAAGCACTAAAGAAGTTATTAGCACATGATAGACACTTGATAAATCCTCCATCTGTTTCTGCTCTGTGCTCCATTCATTCAACCAATATTTACTGAGCAGCTACCAACCACAACTGCTGGTTGTAAAAGAATGAACAAAAAACACATAGCCCCTACTCTCATAGAGCTCACAGTCTGGGGGGAAGGTATAAAACAAACAAATAATACACAAATAAATATTGTACTTTATATCTTTTGTTTAAAAATGTAGCAAACATTGTTAATTGCCTACCTTAAGATCCACTCCCCTCATTCTTCTTGGTAATCAGGACCCTAATTTTCTTCAGGACAGCAAAGTGCTCGGTTAAATAAAGCACTTTCCCAGTCTCTTTGCAGTAGAGGTAGTCGAGCACAACAGTTCTAGCCAATTCTAAATATAAAAAGGAGAGGGGGCTCTGATGAAGATTTTGCTTTATAGATAAAAGGGGATACCCATGGCTAACTCTTCCACCCTTCCCTCTCCTTTCTTATTACACTGAATGCAGATGTGACGACTAGAGCTCCAGCAGCCATCTTGTTGCCTTGAGGCAAAAGCCAAGAGACTGTAGCATGACACTTTACCTGACATCCAATATTTTTTTCCTCTCTGGCTTTAAGCATATAAGCCTGAAAAAATAAAGCCAAGACCTGACAAAAAGCAAATCTGAGGGGAAGAGAGAGAGAGGGAGAGAGCTAGAAAGCAAGTGAGGAGAGACAGGCTGTACCCCATGCTTCTCAGTTTGGTTATATGAATTAACATATTTTTTCCTTTTTTAAGGGGTTCACATTCAGTTTCTATTACTTGCAACTATAGAGTCTAAGCCAATATAACTAATTTTAAACTATAATGAGAGGTATGAGGAAAAGGAACAGGTGCTATGAGAAAAAATAAGACAGTAGTTGGGGAAAACTTCTAAACAAGCAACATGAAAGCAGTGACCTAACAAATAAAC
>NW_007733252.1:128816-131296 GCF_000696425.1 Galeopterus variegatus
ACCAAAGAAATTGAAATTTTTCCTGAGTTGAAGAAAACAATTTATGGAATTAAAAGAGTTAACCAAGAGCCAAACGATATGACCAAGAAAGACTCAGACGCACCCTAATAAAATAATATAAGAAAAAGCTAAGAAGCTTCAAAAGAGGGGGGAAAAAAGATTACCTACAAACAAATGGACTTAGTTTGACATTAGAATTATGAGCCACAATGAGTTCTAGAAGGCACTGAAGCAAATCCTTCAAAGAGAAAATTACTTTGAGACCAGAATACTCTACCAACTCAAGTGTGAGGACAAAATAAAGACATCTCAGGCATTTAAGGACTCAGATATTTCATCTTTCATTTACCATTTCTTGAAAATTATTTGAGAACACAATCCCACAAAATTATTATGGTATTCAAGAAAGAAGAAGATGTAGAATCCAAAACAGTGCAACTAACATGAGTTCAATTAAAAAAGAAAGTCCCAGGTTTATAGCTGTGTTCAGAAAGTTATATATTAGTGAAAATCAGAACAGAAATCCCAATTCATCAAGGAAAAAAAGTTTACAAGAAGTAAGCAATTTGCCTTTATCAAACAGTGCAATTAAGCTAGGAATCGCTGAAAATTGGTGTGATTCCCCGGTTAAAAAAAAATCAAACAGAACTTTTTGATTAAGTTGTAGAAGAATGTTACAGTCCAAATATAAAATAAAATAAAATTCTGGTATCATTTTAAGTAAATTTTGAGCATGATTTGTAGTGAAGAAAAGAGAATTTTTCCTTCCAATGGTATGGTTTCCATAGTATGGAATATTATTTCCTTTTTTATGAGGCTAATTGCACAATTTGGTTTCCTAATAATAATAGTAAAAAATAATAACTAACCCTTATGTAACACTTAACATATATCCTCTTCTAAGTTTTCAACATATGTCCCATTCTAATAAATAAAGTTAATTTATTAGGCAGTTTAGTCCTTTCAACAACTACATAGTGAGGTTAAGTGATTCGCTCCAGATCACTCATTGGTTGGTAAACCCAGGCAATCTGGCTCCAGAATCCTTGCTCTTAAACACCTGGCTACACCACTTCTCATAATGCTCTTTGTTAACTTACAGTTCTTAAAATCAACCTATTGACTAAAACAAGAAGGCACAGTAACAATCAGAAAATAGAACATAAATTATATAATACTTAATAATTTATAAATAATGATGCACCAATGTAAGGAAAGAGGGATGTGAAAGTAAGCTATTTTTCTTACTCTCTTATATAGAAGTGACTCTCTATAAAAAAATTTAGTAACAAACTTTCTATATAATAGAAATAATGTAAAAATCATCAGGGAAGAGAGACATAATGAACTTGAGCTAAACTCCTCATTTTCATAGCAGGTGTGATGATTAATTTCATGTGTACCCTGCAGGTGTCAATAGCTATTAGCTAATTTTAACACAAAATATTATATATAATTTATATTGTAACTATCAGAAAAACTAAGATCAGAAAACTTAACGTTGATATGTTAAGAAATAACAATATAAGTAAATTATTCAGAGCTTTGGGAATAATATCAGAAAAGCTAAAAATAGGAAAGCAGAGGGACTGGGTAAAAAGGGAGGACTTTTGTTTTGTACCATTTACATTTTATTAAAATTATCAGATATTATTCTGTTATGAGAAATAATTCTATAATACTATTTCTAATAGTCATACCCTGTAAAGGAAGGATAAACTGAAGAGGGTAACTTTTGATTCTGCCATAGTAAAAGAAAAGGACAATGTTACCAGACCATAAAACCCCGTGGGGTACAAAAAGAGGACAAGTATAATATATAAACATATTCCAGCATAGTCGTCTTCTTTACTGATGCTTTCCACATCATTATGGACTAAATGGCCTTTTTTTTTTTTTTAAATATAAACTTCTTAAAAGGCCTTCATTACATTGGCTTTAGACAATTATTGAGTCACACACACTCCAGTCTTCCACCTTGCACATGTTATTTAAAGAAAGGGCTGTGTCAATTCACACACTGTTGGCAGGAGTAGACATTGGTTACTACCTTTGGCATAATTTGAGTGTGATTTGGCAGTCCTTACTGAAATGTAAAACGTGGCTACATTCCGACCTTATAATTTTACTTCTCTGAATCCACCCTACAGAAACACTCCCAAACGCTCAAAGGTAACTCTGTTCGTGGACTTCTAATTAAGCTATTATTGTTTATAACAAAGGAAAAATGAAAACTAAAAACAACCTAAATGCGCAGTGATAGAGAATATTTTGTTGCCACTTAAAAAATGAAATACGTCTAAACGTAGTGCCACTGAAAGGTATCCACAACATACTCTTAAGCAAGAAAAAGCAAGACTCAGAATTATATGTTCTACAATTTTTGTAAAAACTATGTACATACACGATACACATTACATATATAATGTGTGCAGGCAGTGTGCTTAAGATGTTGTGTAGAGGAGACACTGTGAGTTTCT